>NC_084629.1:3669503-3892003 GCF_033978795.1 Nerophis ophidion
ACTTGAGACATATTGCCATCACAGTGGCAATATAGACTTACCGTTAATGTTTGACTGCCATCTACTGGTCCCACTTATCATTACGCCGTGAACCAAATAAAATAGCTTTGAGGTTGGTAAGCTCGACCAAAGGTATTCCTTACATTAGGTGTACAGGGTCCTAAGGCGCACTGTCGAGTTTTGAGAAAAATAATTAATTTAAGTGCGTCTTATACTGTAGTCCGGAAAATATGATACTCAGTTGGGAAATTGTGTTCGATGTAAATATAAACAGAATACAATGATTTGCAAATCCTTTTCAACCCATATTCAGTTGAATATGCTACAAAGACAACATATTTGATGTTCAAACTGATAAACATTTCTTTTTTTGCAAATAATAACTAACTTTAGAATTTGATGCCAGCAACACGTGACAAAGAAGTTGGGAAAGGTGGCAATAAATACTGATAAAGTTGAGGAATGCTCATCAAACACTTTTTTGGAACATCCCACAGGTGTGCAGGCTAATTGGGAACAGGTGGGTGCCATGATTGGCTATAAAAACAGCTTCTCAAAAAATGCTCAGTCTTTCACAAGAAAGGATGGGGCGAGGTACACCCCTTTGTCCACAACTGCGTGAGCAAATAGTCAAACAGTTTAAGAACAACGTTTCTCAAAGTGCAATTGCAAGAAATTTAGGGATTTCAACATCTACGGTCCATAATATCATCAAAAGGTTCAGAGAATCTGGAGAAATCACTCCACGTAAGCGGCATGGCCAGAAACCAACATTGAATGACTGTGACCTTCGATCCCTCAGACAGCACTGTATCAACACAGACATCAGTATCTAAAGGATATCACCAGATGGGCTCAGGAACACTTCAGCAAACCACTGTCACTAAATACAGTTTGTCGCTACATCTGTAGGTGCAAGTTAAAGCTCTACTAAATGCCCTTATCAACAACATCCAGAAACGCCGTCGGCTTCTCTGGGCCCGAGATCATCCAAGATGGACCGATGCAAAGTGGAAAAGTGTTCTGTGGTCTGACGAGTCCACATTTCAAATTGTTTTTGGAAATATTTGACATCGTGTCATCCCGACCAAAGGGGAAGCGAACCATCCAGACTGCTATAGACCCAAAGTTGAAAAGCCAGCATGTGTGATGGTATGGGGGTGCATTAGTGCCCAAGGCATGGGTAACTTACACATCTGTGAAGGCACCATTAATGCTGAAAGGTACATACAGGTTTTGGAACAACATATGCTGCCATCTAAGCGCCGTCTTTTTCATGGACGCCCCTGCTTATGTCAGCAAGACAATGCCAAGCCACATTCAGCACGTGTTACAACAGCGTGGCTTCGTAAAAAAAGAGTGCGGGTACTTTCCTGGCCCGCCTGCAGTCCAGACCTGTCTCCCATGGAAAATGTGTGGCGCATTATGAAGCGTAAAATACGACAGCGGAGACCCCGGACTGTTGAACGACTGAAGCTCTACATAAAACAAGAATGGGAAATAATTCCACTTTCAAAGCTTCAACAATTACTTTCCTCAGTTCCCAAACGTTTATTGAGTGGTCAGGCAGAACAAAATCTGACTCAGGGAACCGGACAACCCTGCCATGCATAGTCCGGTGATATGTCTGCCAACAAGGTGACTATCATGGCTAATTGGACTTGGGTCGCAAGCTCAGGTCTGATCATCCTGTAGCTGGCCGCCTCTGGAGAGGGTGTATAGTGTTAAAGGCCCAAACACCCGGTGACCCAGAGGAACACTACTGATGATGCGCACCCGTCAATTATTTTATCCTTCAGGTCTTCCATTCACCTTCACTGTTCACCTACAAGGTCACCAAGTGTATGTGCTCACAAAGGATGCAAACACCTCATTCTGTTTTTAAATTAGTTTTAAGAGTCTTTTTTACATGTTTTTAGGAGTATTTTTACGTGTTTTAGGATCTGTTTTTAAATTTGTTTTAGGAGGTTTTTTTACATGTTTTTAGGAGTATTTTTAGAATAGAGTTTTATTGTCATTATTGCAATGAACAGGTTCAAAGAATAACGAAATTGGAGCAGCTCCTCCTAAGGTGCATATACAATATGGTAGTATAAATAGTAAAAAAAAAAAAATAATAAATAAATAAATAAATAAATAAAAGATAGAGATTTTTCCGTGTTTTATGATTTTTTTTTACGTGTTTTAGGAGTCTTAATGTGTTTTAGGAGTCTTATTATGAGTTTTAGGAGTTTTGTTATGTGTTTAAGGAGTAATTTACGTTTTAGATGTCACTGTGCATCTCTTCGGAGTCATTGTATGTGTTTTGGAGTCGGTTTTAATGTTGTTGTATTTGTAAATGTTTTACTCGTCATTTAATGTGTTAAGTCATTTTATGCGTTTGTGTAAAACATCTCACTCTGTGTTTTCTGGAATCTTTGTTAAAAGAAAAGGTGATGTAACACAGTGGTGAACATGCCCTTTCCCAACTACTTTGGCACGTGTTGCAGCCATGAAATTCTAAGTTATTTATTATTTGCGAAAAATAAAATAAAGTTTGTGAGTTTGAACTTCAATCAATCAATCAATCAATCAATGATTATTTATATAGCCCTAAATCACTAATGTCTCAAAGGGCTGTACAAACCACAACAACATCCTCGGTAGAGCCCACATAAGGGCAAGGAAAACTTGACACATGACTATGAGAAACCTTGGAGAGGACCGCATATGTGGGCAAACCCCCCCCCCCCCCCCCCGGGTTGCCCACACGTTGCACTATTTTGTTACACTTTATTAAGCCCTTCTTACATATTCCTTATTTTGGCACATTTTAAGATGTTATGAAGAGTTATTATTATTTTTTTTATTTTTTTTTTACGTTCAAATATCTTCTCTTTGTAGTGCATTCAATTGAATATGGGTTGAAAATCAATCAATCAATCAATCAAAGTTTACTTATATAGCCCTGAATCACTAGTGTCTCAAAGGGCTGCACAAACCAAAACACAACCACTACGACATTGGGACGTCAGTGACAATGATGACTATTTGTACCATATGTCCCGGCAAGAAATCTGCGTTCAAAGGACTCCGGCTTATTAGTGATTCCCAAAGCCCAAAAAAAGTCTGCGGGCTATAGAGTGTTTTCATTTCGGGCTCCAGTACTCTGGAATGCCCTCCCGGTAACAGTTCGAGATGCCACCTCAGTAGAAGCATTTAAGTCTCACCTTAAAACTCATTTGTATACTCTAGCCTTTAAATAAACTACCTTTTTAGACCAGTTGATCTGCCGTTTCTTTTCTTTTTCTTCTATGTCCCACTCTCCCTTGTGGAGGGGGTCCGGTCCGATCCGGTGGCCATGTACTGCTCGCCTGTGTATCGGCTGGGGACATCTCTGCGCTGCTGATCCGCCTCCGCTTGGGATGGTTTCCTGCTGGCTCCGCTGTGAACGGGACTCTCGCTGCTGTGTTGGATCCGCTTTGGACTGGACTCTCGCTGCTGTGTTGGATCCGCTTTGGACTGGACTCTTACGACTGTGTTGGATCCATTATGGATTGAACTTTCACAGTATCATGTTAGACCCGCTCGACATCCATTGCTTTCCTCCTCTCCAAGGTTCTCATAGTCATCATTGTCACCGACGTCCCACTGGGTGTGAGTTTTCCTTGCCCTTATGTGGGCCTACCGAGGATGTCGTGGTGGTTTGTGCAGCCCTTTGAGACACTAGTGATTTAGGGCTATAGAAGTAAACATTGATTGATTGATTGATGAGAACCTTGGAGAGGAGTTAAGCAATGGATGTCGAGCGGGTCTATCCGGTCCGAAGCGGATCCAACACAGCAGCGAGAGTCTCGTTCACAGCAGGAAACCATCCCAAGCGGAGGCGGATCAGCAGCGCAGATATGTCCCCAGCCGATACACAGGCAAGCAGGGAGTCTATTTAAAGGCTAGAGTATACAAATGAGTTTTAAGGTGAGACTTAAATGCTTCTACTGAGGTAGCATCTCGAGTACTGGAGCCCGAACGGAAAACGCTCTATAGCCCGCAGACTTTTTTTGGGCTTTAGGAATCACTAATAAGCCGGAGTCCTTTGAACGCAGATTTCTTGCCGGGACATATGGTACAATACAATCGGCAAGATAGGATGGAGCTAGACCGTGTAGTATTTTATACGTAAGTAGTAAAACCTTAAAGTCACAACTTAAGTGCACAGGAAGCCAGTGCAGGTGAGCCAGTACAGGTATATATGTATGTATATATGTATATAAAGGTATATACAGTATATGTATATATGTATGTATATATGTATATAAAGGTATATACAGTATAGGTATATATGTATGTATATATGTATATAAAGGTATATACAGTATAGGTATATATGTATGTATATATGTATATAAAGGTATATACAGTATATGTATATATGTATGTATATAAAGGTATATACAGTATAGGTATATATGTATGTATATATGTATATACAGGTATATACAGTATATGTATATATGTATGTATATATGTATATAAAGGTATATAAAATGATTTGCAAATCATTGTATTCCGTTTACATTTACATCTAACACAATTTCCCAACTCATCAATCAATCAATCAATGTTTATTTATATAGCCCCAAATCACAAATGTCTCAAAGGACTGCACAAATCATTACGACTACAACATCCTCGGAAGAACCCACAAAAGGGCAAGGAAAACTCACACCCAGTGGGCAGGGAGAATTCACATCCAGTGGGACGCCAGTGACAATGCTGACTATGAGAAACCTTGGAGAGGACCTCAGATGTGGGCAACCCCCCCCACCCCCCCTCTAGGGGACCGAAAGCAATGGTTGTCGAGCGGGTCTAACATGATACTGTGAAAGTTCAATCCATAGTGGCTCCAACACAGCCGCGAGAGTTCAGTTCAAGCGGATCCAAGACAGCAGCGAGAGTCCCGTCCACAGGAGACCATCTCAAGCGGAGGCGGATCAGCAGCGTAGAGATGTCCCCAACCGATACAGGCGAGCGGTCCATCCTGGGTCCCGACGAGCGGTCCATCCTGGGTCTCGACTCTGGACAGCCAGTACTTCATCCATGGTCATCGGACCGGACCCCCTCCACAAGGGAGGGGGGGACATAGGAGAAAGAAAAGAAGCGGCAGATCAACTAGTCTAAAAAGGAGGTCTATTTAAAGGCTAGAGTATACAGATGAGTTTTAAGGTGAGACTTAAATGCTTCTACTGAGGTGGCATCTTAAACTGGATCGTACCAGAGTACTGGAGCCCGAACGGAAAACGCTTTATAGCCCGCAGACTTTTTTTGGGCTCTAGGAATCACTAATAAGCCGGAGTCCTTTGAAGGCAGATTTCTTGCCGGGACATATGGTACAATACAATCGGCAAGATAGGCTGGAGCTAGACCGTGTAGTATTTTATACGTAAGTAGTAAAACCTTAAAGTCACATCTTAAGTGCACAGGAAGCCAGTATAGGTATATATGTATGTATATATAAAGAGTTCATACGCAAAAACCGATAAACGCCATTTTGATAAAGTTTAGCCCAGCCTGGGTAATATATAGTCCGCCACTTCTATTGTGGTATACCAAAATCTATTTGTTTGCAAATGCGGACAAATGCCGCTTTTAACGTCATTTCGTTCAGCGATTTATTGCAATGGCCGAAGTTATTATTTGATGTTGGCGCTAGCACGCGTGTCCGTGAGTTTTACACCGCTGCGTTAAACGATGTTGTCGAGCATGGAGCTAATGTCGACAGCGATGACGAGTGAGCTGTTATCTGCACAGGAGTGTTTTTGATAGGCAAACCCGGTTGAGCATTTGTGGTTGTTTTATTAATAAAACATTGTCTTCATTGCAACACTGTTTTTTTTTTCGTTTTTTTCATTTGGTCCTGAAAAGCACGAGGTAAATATGTGAGGTCACAGTTCCAAAAAAGCATGTCCGGTTAGCAAGTACGAAAAAACAATGTTCGCAGGGACAGCTAGATTTATACGTACCAAGGGATCGAAACTGTTAAATAATGAAGTAAATAAATGTGAACAGTTGTTACGTTGAAATCAATCAATCAAAGTTTACTTATATAGCCCTAAATCACTAGTGTCTCAAAGGGCTGCACAAACCACTATGACATCCTCGGTAGGCCCACATAAGGGCAAGGAAAACTCACACCCAGTGGGACGTCGGTGACAATGATGACTATGAGAACCTTGGAGAGGAGGAAAGCAATGGATGTCGAGCGGGTCTAACATGATACTGTGAAAGTTCAATCCATAATGGATCCAACACAGTCGCGAGAGTCCAGTCCAAAGCGGATCCAACACAGCAGCGAGAGTCCCGTTCACAGCGGAGCCAGCAGGAAACCATCCCAAGCGGAGGCGGATCAGCAGCGCAGAGATGTCCCCAGCCGATACACAGGCGAGCAGTACATGGCCACCGGATCGGACCGGACCCCCTCCACACGGGAGAGTGGGACATAGAAGAAAAAGAAAAGAAACGGCGGCTTTCGATAAATTTCACGTTCTGTTTTTCTCTCTATCTTTTTCTTGAATATTATGCGAAATAACGACCGCAAAGAAACCGATTTTGGAGATATCTGTTTTTTGCGACATATCCTAATTTGGATATATCTGCTTTTTACGTAAAACCACATCAAACACTCTTACTTGAAAGCCATTCATTACATCAGCATTTCTTAAAAGTTTAGGCTTTCATGACTTGCTAATGTTGATATTAAATAAACCATTGTACACCGACCTCTATTTAATAATACAACTTTAACATTTGACAACCAAATGATAAAAAAAGGTGACTCTGTAAAAAATCTGGGTATTATCTTCGACCCAACTCTCTCCTTTGAGTCACACATTAAAAGCGTTACTAAAACGGCCTTTTTTCATCTCCGTAATATCGCTAAAATTCGCTCCATTCTGTCCACTAAAGACGCTGAGATCATTATCCATGCGTTTGTTACGCCTCGTCTCGATTACTGTAACGTATTATTTTCGGGTCTCCCCATGTCTAGCATTAAAAGATTACAGTTGGTACAAAATGCGGCTGCTAGACTATTGACAAGAACAAGAAAGTTTGATCACATTACACCTGTACTGGCTCACCTGCACTGGCTTCCTGTGCACTTAAGATGTGACTTTAAGGTTTTACTAATTACGTATAAAATACTACACGGTCTAGCTCCAGCCTATCTTGCCGATTGTATTGTACCATATGTCCCGGCAAGAAATCTGCGTTCAAAAGACTCCGGCTTATTAGTGATTCCTAGAGCCCAAAAAAAGTCTGCGGGCTATAGAGCGTTTTCCGTTCGGGCTCCAGTACTCTGGAATGCCCTCCCGGTAACAGTTCGAGATGCTACCTCAGTAGAAGCACCTTAAAACTCATCTGTATACTCTAGCCTTTAAATAGACCTCCTTTTTAAACCAGTTGATCTGCCGCTTCTTTTCTTTTTTCTCCTCTGTACCCCCCTCCATCCGGTCCGATGACCATGGATGAAGTACTGGCTGTCCAGAGTTGAGACCCAGGATGGACCGCTCGCCTGTATCGGTTGGGGACATTTCTACGCTGCTGATCCGCCTCCGCTTGAGATGGTCTCCTGTGGACGGGACACTCGCTGCTGTCTTGGATCCGCTTGAACTGAACTCTCGCGGCTGTGTTGGAGCCACTATGGATTGAACTTTCACAGTATCATGTTAGACCCGCTCGACATCCATTGCTTTCGGTCCCCTAGAGAGGGGGGGTTGCCCACATCTGAGGTCCTCTCCAAGGTTTCTCATAGTCAGCATTGTCACTGGCGTCCCACTGGATGTGAATTCTCCCTGCCCACTGGGTGTGAGTTTTCCTTGCCCTTTTGTGGGTTCTTCCGAGGATGTTGTAGTCGTAATGATTTGTGCAGTCCTTTGAGACATTTGTGATTTGGGGCTATATAAATAAACATTGATTGATTGATTGATTGATACGCTTGGCAGAAAATCGTTTATATACAGAATCGGTCAAAATGGATTTATCTGCTTTTGCATATGAACTCTTCATATGTATATAAAAAGGTATATAAAAGGATTTGCAAATCATTGTATTCCGTTTATATTTACATCCAACACAATTTCCCAACCCATATGGAAACGGGGTTTAGTAATCGGAAAAATTGGGTACCACAACACAATACCCAAAGTTAACTGCAAAAAGTTGAGTCCTTATCTCAGGGAGGTCACAATGGCGGAGACAAATAGGTAGCAGATCCGTGCATGAAATCTGATTGCGGCTGCAGTAAAAACGGACCGGGGGAAAGTATGAATGTAATTAAAGTGGCTGACACTTTTATGCCGGGTAATGGGAGTCCAGGGCCCAGCTATTCCCTGACGAGCTCCCCTCACAGTATGGAGCACATTTTAATACCCCCCCCCCCCCCCCCCCCCCCCCCCCTCGCACGATGACTTAAATGCAACTCTCAAGGCTTTGGTGGGGATTTAATATTGATGTGTAAACAGGATAAATGCCAACAACCTGGGGTTTAAGGGACTTGGTAAATAAACACTCCCGTATATATATAAAAAAATATATATAAAAACCCCGTCCAGCGTCTGGAGACTGCAGGGCGGCGGACTCCTAAGTCCCAATTTTCCCACTTCTGGTGTGATTTTCACGCCACATAAAAATCCTCAATTATCAAACTTACGAACTTGAGTACCGGCGATGAAATTAAACCAGATTGGGACGTCAGGAAACAAAAAAAAACAAACAAAAAAAAAAAAACAGTCAGGTCCGGTCCAATCAGTAACATATTTATTAATGCAGCTGGGAAGAAAAGGAGCATTTAGATCACAGAGGGGGCGGATAATGAAGAAGTTAATAAGAGGAATGGCACTTTGAAATGTTCCTGGACCGGCCGGATCTTGCAATTTAATCCGTAATAAATAATCTGGCATCATTGCAAGATGGCATCTCATAATGGCGAATGAAATATGCTGGTATGATAGGTACGATAAATCTGGATTTTCCTATGGTTCCCTCAGGCTAGGACAATATGCAACTATAGTGCTCTCTGTCAGGAAGAGCAGATCTCAGAGCCGTCATAAAATCTAAATGGGCACTAATTAGGCAAGCCTTGCCTCTCACACTTACTATTTCTATTGACATTTTCAGCACGCCACCGCCTCCGCCGCCACACCCCCCCCCCCCCCCCCCCCTTCCCCTCTGCACTACCATAAGTCACTGAGAAGAGAACTCCCAGGATTGCAGAGCGCCGGGCTGTTAAAGGGAAGTTCAACTTAGTGGTAATGAATAAATTTGCCCTCCCATGCAGCACTGTTTCTTATGTCTGGTACCCGGGCATTTTCATGCCGCCAAAATGGTCATTTGCTTGGCAGCATTGGTTGCCGCGAGTGCGTATAAATATACACTGTAATCACCTTCGCTTTGTTCGAAAAAAGGTACAGGATCCTACAATCCCCGTTTGTGAAATTGTGTTAGATGTAAATATAAACAAAATATAATGATTTGCAAATCATTTTCAACCCATACTCAGTTGAATGCGCTACAAAGACAACATATTTGATGTTCAAACTCGTAAACTTTATATATTTTTTTGCAAATAATAATTAACTTGGAATTTCATGGCTGCAACACCCGCCAAAGTAGTTGGGAAAGGGCATGTTCACCACTGTGTTACATCACCTTTTATTTTAACAACCCTCAATAAACGTTTGGGAAGTGAGGAAACTAATTGTTGAAGCTTTGAAAGTGGAATTATTTCCCATTCTTGTTTTATGTAGAGCTTCAGTCCTTCAACAGTCCGGAGTCGTTTTAGAATGCGCCACACATTTTCGATGGGAGACAGGCGGGCCAGGAAAGCACCCGCACTCTTTTTTTACAGAGCCACGCTGTTGTAACACGTGCTGAATGTGGCTTGGCATTGTCTTGCTGAAATAAGCAGGGGCGTCCATGAAAAAGACATATGCCGTTCCAAAACCTGTAAGTACCTTTCAGCATTAATGGTGCCTTCACAGATGTGTAAGTTACCCATGCCTTGGGCACTAATGCACCCCCATACCATCACACATGCTGGCTTTGGAAACTTTGCGTCGATAACAGTCTTGGCCCTGCACTCTTCAGCATCTACATGCTGCCGCTAGGTGACGTCATACGCAAATACGGTGTTAGCTTTCACTGCTATGCTGATGACACCTAACTCTACATGCCCCTAAAGCTGACCAACACGCCGGACTGTAGTCAGTTGGAAGCGTGTCTTAATGAAATTAAACAATGGATGTCCGCTAACTTTTTGCAACTTAACGCCAAAAAAACGGAAATGCTGATTATCGGTCCTGCTAGACACCGACCTCTATTTAATAATACAACTTTAACATTTGACAACCAAATAATAAAACAAGGTGACTCGGTAAAAAATCTGGGTATTATCTTCGACCCAACTCTCTCCTTTGAGTCACACATTAAAAGCGTTACTAAAACGACCTTCTTTCATCTCCGTAATATCGCTAAAATTCGCTCCATTCTGTCCACTAAAGACGCTGAGATCATTATCCATGCGTTTGTTACGTCTCGTCTCGATTACTGTAACGTATTATTTTCGGGTCTCCCCATGTCTAGCATTAAAAGATTACAGTTGGTACAAAATGCGGCTGCTAGACTTTTGACAAGAACAAGAAAGTTTGATCACATTACACCTGTACTGGCTCACCTGCACTGGCTTCCTGTGCACTAAACTTTAAGGTTTTACTAATTACATATAAAATACTACACGGTCTAGCTCCATCCTATCTTGCCGATTGTATTGTACCATATGTCCCGGCAAGAAATCTGCCTTCAAAGGACTCCGGCTTATTAGTGATTCCTAGAGCTCAAAAAAAGTCTGCGGGCTATAGAGCGTTTTCCGTTCGGGCTCCAGTACTCTGGAATGCCCTCCCGGTAACAGTTCGAGATGCTACCTCAGTAGAAGCATTTAAGTCTCACCTTAAAACTCATCTGTATACTCTAGCCTTTAAATAGACCTCCTTTTTAGACCAGTTGATCTGCCGCTTCTTTTCTTTCTCCTATGTCCCCCCCTCCCTTGTGGAGGGGGTCCGGTCCGATGACCATGGATGAAGTACTGGCTGTCCAGAGTCGAGACCCAGGATGGACCGCTCGCCTGTGTATCGATTGGGGACATTTCTACGCTTGCTGATCCGCCTCCGCTTGGGATGGTTTCCTGTGGACTGGACTCTCGCTGCTGTCTTGGATCCGCTTGAACTGAACTCTCGCGGCTGTGTTGGAGCCACTATGGATTGAACTTTCACAGTATCATGTTAGACCCGCTCGACATCCATTGCTTTCGGTCCCCTAGAGGGGGGGGTTGCCCACATCTGAGGTCCTCTCCAAGGTTTCTCATAGTCAGCATTGTCACTGGCGTCCCACTGGGTGTGAGTTTTCCTTGCCCTTTTGTGGGTTCTTCCGAGGATGTTGTAGTCGTAATGATTTGTGCAGTCCTTTGAGACATTTGTGATTTGGGGCTATATAAATAAACATTGATTGATTGATTGATTGATTGATTGATTGATGGATGGTTCGCTTCCCCTTTGGTCTGGATGACACAATGTCGAATATTTCTAAAAACAATTTGAAATGTGGACTCGTCAGACCACAGAACACTTTTCCACTTCGCATCAGTCCATCTTAGGTGATCTCGGGCCCAGAGAAGCCGGCGGCGTTTCTGGATGTTGTTGATAAATGGCTTTCGCTTTGCATAGTAGAGCGTTAACTTGCACTTACAGATGTAGCGGAAAAAACTGTATTTAGTGACAGGAAAGTATCCGCATTCTCTTACTACGAAGCCACGCTGTTGTAACACATGGCTTGAGGAAATAAGCAGGGGCGTCCATGATAATGTTGCTTGGATGACAACATATGTTGTTCCAAAACCTGTATGTATCTTTCAGTATTAATGGTGCCTTCACATATGTGTAAGTTACCCATGCCTTGGGCACTAATACACCCCCATACCATCACACATGCTGGCTTTGGAAACTTTGCGCCTATAACAATCCGAATGGTTATTTTCCTCTTTGTTCTGGAGGACACCACATCCTCTGTCTTCCAAATATAATTTGAAATGTGGACTCGTCAGAACACAGAACATCTTTACACTTTGCATCAGTCCATCTTAGGTGAGCTCGGGCCCAGGCAAGCCGGTGGCATTTCAGGATGTTGTTGATAAATGGGTTTGGCTTTGCATTGTAGAGTTTTAACTTGCACTTACAGATGTAGCGACGAACTGTAGTTACTGACAGTGGTTTTATGAAGTGTTCCTGAGCCCATGTGGTGATATCCTTTACACACTGATGTCGGTTTTTGATGCAGTACCGCCTGAGGGATCAAAAGTCCGTAATATCATCGCTTACATGCAGTGATTTCTCCAGATTCTCTGAACTTTTTGATGATTTTACGGACCGTAGATGGTAAAATCCCTAAATTCCTTGCAATAGCTCGTTGAGAAATGTTGTTCTAAAACTATTTGACTATTTGCTTCCAAAGTGGTGACCCTCACACCATCCTTGTTTGTGAATTACTTCATGGAAGCTGCTTTTATACCCAATCATGGCAACCAATTAGCCTGCACACCTGTGGGATGTTCCAAATAAGTGTTTGATGAGCATTCCTCAACTTTATCAGTATTCATTGCCACCTTTCCCAACTTCTTTGTCACGTGTTGCTGGCATCAAATTCTAAAGTTAATGATTATTATGTTATCTTTGTAGCATATTCAACTGAATATGGGTTGAAAATGATTTGCAAATCATTGTATTCTGTTTATATTTACATCGAACACAATTTCCCAACTCATATGGAAACGGGGTTTGTAGATTATTTGCATTATTTAATGGCGTTCGACTGAAAAAATACACCGTATTGCCTTGACTCACATATAAACCTGATGAGGCTCCACCTTTTGCGGCTATTAACAGCTTCAACTCTTCCGGGAAGGCTGTCCACAAGGTTGCGGAGTGTGTTTACAGGGATTTTCCACCATTCTTCCAAATGTGCATTGGTAAGGTTGGTGGAGAAGGCCTGGTTCTCATTCTCTGTTCTAATTCATCCCAAAGGTGTTCTGTCGGGTTCATGTCAGGACTCTGCGCAGGCCAGTCAAGTTCATCCACGCCAGACTCTGTCGTCCATGTCTTTATGGACCTTGCTTTGTGCACTGGTGCACAGTCGTGTTGGAAGAGGAAGGGGCCCGCTCCAAACTGTTCCAACAAGGTTGGGTCCCAAATGTGTTGGTATCCTAGAGCATTTAGAGTGCCTTTCACTGGAACTAAGGGATCAACTTGACATGCTTTACACCAGTGGGGGCAGTATAGCTCGGTTGGTAGAGTGGCCGTGCCAGCAATGTAAGGGTTCCAGGTTCGATCCCCGCCGCCTCCGCCATCCTAGTCTCTGTCGTTGTGTCCTTGGGCAAGACACTCAACCCACCTGCTCCCAGTGCCACCCACATTGGTTTAAATGTGACTTAGATATTGGGTTTCACTATGTAAAAGCGCTTTGAGTCACTAGAGAAAAGCGCTATATAAATATCAATCAATCAATCATCCATCCATCCATTTTCTACCGCTTGTCCCTTTTTGGGTTGCAGTGGGGTGCTGGAGCCTATCTTCAGCTGCATTGGATCCCTAAATCACAAGTGTCTCAAAAGGCTGCACAAGCCACAACGACATCCGCGGTTCAGCGCCCACATAAGGGCAAGGAAAAACTCAACCCAGTAGGACGTCGTTGAGAATGACTATGAGAAACCTTGGAGAGGACCGCAAATGGGGGTTACTCTCCGCCCCCTCCCCTGCTCTAGGGGAGACCGGATGCAACAGACTTTCAGTGGGTCTGACATAATATTGTGAGAGTCCAGTCCACAGTGGATCTAACAAAGTGTGAGAGTCCAGTCCACAGTGGATCTAACAAAGTATGAGAGTTCAGTCCACAGTGGATCTAACAAAGTGTGAGAGTCCAGTCCATAGTGGATCTAACATAATAGTGTGAGAGTCCAGTCCATAGTGGATCTAACATAATAGTGTGAGAGTCCAGTCCATAGTGGATCTAATAGTGAGAGTCCAGTCCATAGTGGATCTAACATTATAGTGTGGGAGTCCAGTCCATTGTGGATCTAACATAATTGTGTGACATTCCAGTCCATAGTGGATCTAACATAATAGTGAGAGTCCAGTCCATAATGGATCTAACATAATAGTGTGAGAGTCCAGTCCATAGTGGATCTAGCATAATAGTGAGAGATTCCAGTCCATATTTTATTTAACATAATAGTGTGAGAGTCCAGTCCATAGTGGATCTAACATAATAGTGTGAGAGTCCAGTCCATAGTGGATCTAACATAATAGTGTGAGAGTCCAGTCCATAGTGGATCTAACATAATAGTGTGGGAGTCCAGTCCATGGTGGATCTAACATAATAGTGTGAGAGTCCAGTCCATTGTGAATCTAACATAATAGTGGGAGAGTCCAGTCCATAGTGGATCTAACATGCTAGTGAGAGTCCAGTTCATAGTGGATCTAACATAATAGTGTGAGAGTCCAGTCCATAGTGGATCTAACATAATAATGTGTGAGTCCAGTCTATAGTGGATGTAATATAATGGTATGAGAGTCCAGTTTATAGTGGCTCTAACATAATATTGTGAAAGTCCAGTCCATAGTGGATCTAACATAATAGTGTGGGAGTCCAGTCCATGGTGGATCTAACATAATATTGTGAAAGTCCAGTCCATATTGGATCTAACATAATAGTGTGAGAGTCCAGTCCGTAGTGGATCTAACATAATAGTGTGAGAGTCCAGTCCATAGTGGATCTAACATAACAGTGAGAGTCCAGTCCGTAGTGGATCTAACATACTAGTGAGAGTCCAGTCCATAGTGGATCTAACATAACAGTGAGAGTCCAGTCCGTAGTGGATCTAACATACTAGTGAGAGTCCAGTCCAAATATAATTCACTTCACTTCACTGCATCCGACGCTTTGTATTGGACTTGGTGATGCATGGCTTGGATGCAGCTGCTCGGCCATGGAAACCCATGACATGACGTTCTCTGCATACTGTACGTGGGCTAATTGGAAATTCACATGAATTTTGGAGCTTTATAGCGGCCGACTGTGCAGAAAGTCTTCGCACTATGCGCTTCAGCATCCGCCGACCCCTCTCTGTCAGTCTACACGGCCTACCACTTGGTGGCTGAGTTGCTGTTGTTCCCAAACTCTTCACTTTTCTTGTAATAAAGTTGACTTTGGAATATTTAGGAGCTGGATTTGTTGCACAGGTGGCATCCCATGACAGTCCCACGCTGGAAATCACTGAAAGCGGCCCATTCTTTCACTAGTGTTGGCAGAAACGGTCTCCCTGCCCAAGTGCTTGATTGTATACACCTGTGGACACCTGATTCTCTTCATTTGGAGGGGTGGCCAAATACTTTTGGCAATGTGGTGTACGTATACCTGTTTGAAATTAATAAAAACCTAATGCATGCTTGGCAGAGGACTGCTTGTTGAACATATGCTGCAAGCATGGCTAAGCCATCTGGCTCAGAGTCAAGTATTCCCACCAACTGTAGTCTTATGCTACCTGACAGTGGAAAAGCTTTATTCCCCAGGTGTCGAGGGCACAAATGGAGAAATATTATTGAAATGATTATCTGCATCAAGACTCAGATTTGGGCTGACATTTTGCCTGGCTCTACGTAATCCGAGGGGTTGTCTACGAGTGTGCGGAGAGGGGGTTTGCCGGTAAGCCATGGCGGGTTGATTAATGAAGCCAGGATACTGGGTGGACCCAGCCCACCTCCACTCAGACCCTGGGGCCGAGCCCCGCATATGAAATTGGCCTGTCTCTCTGGGAAGAGAAGAGCTGATGATCCTCCCGCCGCCGCTCTACCTTGAGTCGCCAGAACAGCGCACGCCAAAGCCCACCGGATCCGGGCTTAGGAGGCCAGCTCCCTCGCACCGAGGGACAGCGGCATTAATACATCCTGCTGATGTCAAGCACATTTTGTATTGCTAATTTTCAGACGAGGTGACGACTAATCTGCGGCTTCACGGGAACAGATCAATTGATCTCGGAGAATTTAATTGTGATGAGTTGATTGTAGATTAATCGCGTCTCGGAGCAATTAAAGGGCACCGATGATAATTTTAATCTAAATTCAAAACATTTCCTTGTTGCCTGTATCAGTGTTTTGCCGTGAGATACTAATCGAATATCACGATATAGTCATTTTCTATAAAACACGGAAACAAACCCGCGATATATCGAGTACCGTTTTTCCTTGAATTGCCGCCGGGGCGCTAATTAATTCAAAACCTTTTCTCACTCCGCGGTAAATTTAGGCCCATCCATCCATTTCTACCGCTTATTCCCTTTCGGGGTCGCGGGGGGGCGCTGGCGCCTATCTCAGCTACAATCGGGCGGAAGGCGGGGTACACCCTGGACAAGTCGCCACCTCATCGCAGGGCCAACACAGATAGACAGACAACATTAACACACTAGGGCCAATTTTAGTGTTGCCAATCAACCTATCCCCAGGTGCATGTCTTTGGAAGTAGGAGGAAGCCGGAGTACCCGGAGGGAACCCACGCAGTCACGGGGAGAACATGCAAACTCCACACAGAAAGTTCCCGAGCCTGGATTTGAACCCAGGACTGCAGGACCTTCGTATTGTGAGGCAGACGCACTAACCACCGTGAAGCCCCATCCTGCTGATGTCAAGCACATTTTGTATTGCTAATTTTCAGACGAGGTGACGACTAATCTGCGGCTTCACGGGAACAGATCAATTGATCTCGGAGAATTTAATTGTGATGAGTTGATTGTAGATTAGTCGCGTCTCGGAGCAATTAAAGGGCACCGATGATGATTTTAATCTAAATTCAAAACATTTCCTTGTTGCCTGTATCAGTGTTTTGCCGTGAAATACTAATCGAATATCACGATATAGTCATTTTCTATAAAACACAGAAACAAACCCGCGATATATCGAGTACCGTTTTTCCTTGAATTGCCGCCCGGGGCGCTAATTAATTCAAAACTTTTTCACTCCGCGGTAAATTTAGGCCCATCCATCCATTTCCTACCGCTTATTCCCTTTCGTGGTCGCGGGGGGCGCTGGCGCCTATCTCAGCTACAATCGGGCGGAAGGCGGGGTACACCCTGGACAAGTCGCCACCTCATCGCAGGGCCAACACAGATAGACAGACAACATTCACACACTAGGGCCAATTTAGTGTTGCCAATCAACCTATCCCCAGGTGCATGTCTTTGGAAGTGGGAGGAAGCCACGCAGTCACGGGGAGAACATGCAAACTCCACACAGAAAGATCCCGAGCCTGGATTTGAACCCAGGACTGCAGGACCTTCGTATTGTGAGGCAGACGCACTAACCACCGTGAAGCCCCATCCTGCTGATGTCAAGCACATTTTGTATTGCTAATTTTCAGACCAGGTGACGACTAATCTGCGGCTTCACGGGAACAGATCAATTGATCTCGGAGAATTTAATTGTGATGAGTTGATTGTAGATTAATCGCGTCTCGGAGCAATTAAAGGGCACCGATGATGATTTTAATCTAAATTCAAAACATTTCCTTGTTGTCTGGATCAGTGTTTTGCTGTGAGATACTAATCGAATATCACGATATAGTCATTTACTATAAAACACATATATCGAGTACCGTTTTTCCTTGAATTGCCACCGGGGCGCTAATTAATTCAAAACCTTTTCTCACTCCGCGGTAAATTTAGGCCCATCCATCCATTTTCTACCGCTTATTCCCTTTCGGGGTCGCGGGGGGGCGCTGGCGCCTATCTCAGCTACAATGGGGCGGAAGGCGGGGTACACCCTGGACAAGTCGCCACCTCATCGCAGGGCCAACATTCACACTCACATTCACACACTAGGGCCAATTTTAGTGTTGCCAATCAACCTATCCCCAGGTGCATGTCTTTGGAAGTGGGAGGAAGCCGGAGTACCCGGAGGGAACCCACGCAGTCACGGGGAGAACATGCAAACTCCACACAGAAAGATCCCGAGCCTGGATTTGAACCCAGGACTGCAGGACCTTCGTATTGTGAGGCAGACGCACTAACCACCGTGAAGCCCCATCCTGCTGATGTCAAGCACATTTTGTATTGCTAATTTTCAGACGAGGTGACGACTTATCCGCGGCTTCACGGGAACGAGGGATGGGGGATAACAACAGATCAATTGATCTCGGAGAATTTAATTGTGATGAGTTGATTGTAGATTAATCGCGTCTCGGAGCAATTAATGATGATTTTAATCTCAATTCGAAACATTTCCTTGTTGCCTGTATCAGTGTTTTGCCGTGAGATACTAATCGAATATCACGATATAGTCATTTTCTATAAAACACGGAAACAAACCCGCGATATATCGAGTACCGTATTTCCTTAAATTGCCGCCGGGGCGCTAATTAATTCGAAACCTTTTCTCGCTCCGCGGTAAATTTAGGCCCATCCATCCATTTTCTACCGCTTATTCCCTTTCGGGGTCGCGGGGGGGCGCTGGCGCCTATCTCAGCTACAATCGGGCGGAAGGCGGGGTACACCCTGGACAAGTCGCCACCTCATCGCAGGGCCAACATTCACACTCACATTCACACACTAGGGCCAATTTAGTGTTGCCGATCAACCTATCCCCAGGTGCATGTCTTTGGAGGTGGGAGGAAGCCGGAGTACCCGGAGGGAACCCACGCATTCACGGGGAGAACATGCAAACTCCACACAGAAAGATCCCGAGCCTGGATTTGAACCCAGGACTGCAGGACCTTCGTATTGTGAGGCAGACGCACTAACCCCTCTGCCACCGTGAAGCCTACGCTTATAAATTTGAGTGTGATGTAAGGCTCCCATCATGAAAAGTGAATTATATTTATATAGCGCTTTTCTCAAGTGACTCAAAGCTCTTTACATAGTGAAACCCAATATCGAAGTTACATTTAAACCAGTGTGGGTGGCACTGGGTGCAGGGTGGGTAAAGTGTCTTGCCCAAGGACACAACGGTAGCAACTAGGATGGCACAAGCGGGAATCGAACCTGCAACCCTCAAGTTGCTGGCACGGCCACTCTACCAACCGCGCTATGCCGCCCATTTAAAGCACATTTAATTAAAAAAAACTAACGGCTGGGTGGCATATCGATGCCGTGTTTGTTCCTCCAAGGATGCGTCGGCAAGAACACGGCGTAAGGTAAGATATGAATGATTTATTAAAGTAATAAAACAGGCTAAGGAACAAAAACACTGGAGCTAAGCGTAAAGGCAAAGAAAAAGCGCTAGCATGGAAGGCTAGGAAGACAAATAGATCAACTAAACTTGGCACGAAGGCACAAAAAAGGTAAAACACCTTTTTTTTTTTTTTTTTTTGCCACCTTTCCCAACTTCTTTGCCACGTGTTGCTGGCATCAAACTCTAAAGTTAATGATTATTTGCACACACACAAAAAAAACTGTTTATCAGTTTGAACATCAAATGTGTTGTCTTTGTAGCATATTCAACCGAATATGGATTGGAAACTATTTGGATGTCACGGCTGTTTTGTTTTTGTCATGTTTGGTCATGTTATGTTTTGGTTTTTGGTCATTCAGTTCTGTTTTTGCACTTCCTGGTTTGTTTTCGTCTCCATGCCAACCCGTTTGTTTCCACCTGGTCTCCAAGTCACGCCCCTGTCCTCAGCCCTCACACCTGTCCCTAATCATCATAGTCATTATTTAAGCCAGATACCGTAACGACATTTCCATGTATCTACTTTCATGCCTTGCTGTTTGTTTTCTGACCACGCCACGGAAGTTTTTTATTCATGCCTCAGTGCAAGTTTTTGTTTTTTTGTGCCACAGTTTGTGTTTTTTGTTCGTTTGTATACAGCCATGCTATTGTGCTGTTTTTGTTTTTGAGTATAGTCTAGATCAGGGGTCACCAACGCGGTGCCCGCGGGCACCAGGTTGCCCGTAAGGACCAGATGAGTCGCCCGCTGGCCTGTTCTAAAAATAGCTCAAATAGCAGCACTTACCAGTGAGCTGCCTCTATTTTTTGAATTGTATTTATTTACTAGCAAACTGGTCTCGCTTTGCTCGACATTTTTAATTCTAAGAGAGACAAAACTCAAAAAGAATTTGAAAATCCAAGAAAATATTTCAAAGACTTGGTTTTCACTAGTTTAAATAAATTCATTTATTTTTTTACTTTGCTTCTTATAACTTTCAGAAAGACAATTTTAGAGAAAAAAATACAACAATAAAAATTACTGGGGATTTTTGGGATTTTTAAACATATACCTTTTTACCTTTTAAATTCCTTCCTCTTCTTTCCTGACAATTTAAATCAATTTTCAAGTATTTTTAATTTTTTTTTATTGTAAAGAATTATAAATACATTTTAATTTAATTCATCATTTTAGCTTCTGTTTTTTCGAACAGGAATATTTGTGAAATATTTATTCAAATTTATTATGATTAGAATAAAATAAAAAATATTCTGGCAAATCTAGAAAATCTGTAGAATCAAATTTAAATCCTATTTCAAAGTCTTTTGAATTTATTTTAAAATGTTTGTTCTGGAAAATCTAGAAGAAATAATTTTTTTTTTGTTGTTAGAAATATAGCTTGGTCCAATTTGTAATATCTTTTAACAAAGTGCAGATTGGATTTTAACCTATTCAAAACACGTCATCAAAATTCTAAAATTAATCTTAATCAGGAAAAATTACTAATAATATTCTGAAAATTATTTTTTTAATTTTTTCAAAAAGATTCAAACTAGCTAGTTTTTCTGTTCATTTTTTTCGGTTGAATTTTGAATTTGAAAGAGTCGAAATTGAAGATAAATATGCTTCAAAATTTTATTTTCACTTTTTCCGGGTTCTCTCCTCTTTTAAACCGTTCAATTAAGTGTTGTTTTTTTTCATCATTTATTCTCCACAAAAAAACTTCCATAAAAGGAAAAAAAAAAATGTACCACGGAATGACAGACCGAAATACCCATTTTTTAATGCATATATATTTATTTATTAAAGGTAAATTGAGCAAATTGGTTATTTCTGGCAATTTATTTAAGTGTGTATCAAACGGGTATCCAGTCGCATTAATCAGTACCCAAGAAGTAGCTCTGGTTTCAAAAAGGTTGGTGACCCCTGGTCTGGATTGTTATCCGCCATTGTGCGCGCCCTTTTTTTATTATTATTGTGTTTAATAAATCAAATATGTACTCACACTCGCGCCAATCATCCTCTGCGTTGAAGAAGCAATACAAATCCAAGTCCATGTGTGTCTTTGGAAGTCATTGTATTCCGTTTATATTTACATCTAACACAAATTCCCAACTCATATGGAAACAGGGTTTGTAAATTTACATTGGATTGGAACACAAACTTGAATTCAGTTGTAATCCAGCACTGCCTATAAATATAATGTTTTTTAAAGTCTTGTTTTTCATATCCACGAATCCTTGGTTTTACGTCCCCGCTGAAGTAACACTGCCTTCCTCCCTCAACTCCCTTTATCCTTGGTTTTACGTCCCCGCTGAAGTAACACTGCCTTCCTCCCTCAACTCCCTTTATCCTTGGTTTTACGTCCCCGCTGAAGTAACACTGCCTTCCTCCCTCAACTCCCTTTATCCTTGGTTTTACGTCACTGCTGAAGTACCACTGCCTTCCTCCCTCAACTCCCTTTATACTTGGTTTTACGTCACCGGTGGAGTAACACTGCCTTCCTCCCTCAACTCCCTTTATCCTTGGTTTTACGTCCCCGCTGGAGTAACACTGCCTTCCTCCCTCAACTCCCTTTATCCTTGGTTTTACGTCCCCGCTGGAGTAACACTGCCTTCCTCCCTCAACTCCCTTTATCCTTGGTTTTACGTCACCGCTGAAGTAACACTGCCTTCCTCCCTCAACTCCCTTTATCCTTGGTTTTACGTCACCGCTGAAGTAACACTGCCTTCCTCCCTCAACTCCCTTTATCCTTGGTTTTACGTCCCCGCTGGAGTAACACTGCCTTCCTCCCTCAACTCTCTTTATCCTTGGTTTTACGTCCCCGCTGGAGTAACACTGCCTTCCTCCCTCAACTCCCTTTATCCTTGGTTTTACGTCACCGCTGGAGTAACACTGCCTTCCTCCCTCAACTTCCTTTATCCTTGGTTTTACGTCCCCGCTGAAGTAACACTGCCTTCCTCCCTCAACTCCCTTTATACTTGGTTTTACGTCACCGCTGGAGTAACACTGCCTTCCTCCCTCAACTCCCTTTATCCTTGGTTTTACGTCCCCGCTGGAGTAACACTGCCTTCCTCCCTCAACTCCCTTTATCCTTGGTTTTACGTCCCCGCTGAAGTAACACTGCCTTCCTCCCTCAACTCCCTTTATCCTTGGTTTTACGTCACTGCTGAAGTAACACTGCCTTCCTCCCTCAACTCCCTTTATACTTGGTTTTACGTCACCGGTGGAGTAACACTGCCTTCCTCCCTCAACTCCCTTTATCCTTGGTTTTACGTCCCCGCTGGAGTAACACTGCCTTCCTCCCTCAACTCCCTTTATCCTTGGTTTTACGTCCCCGCTGGAGTAACACTGCCTTCCTCCCTCAACTCCCTTTATCCTTGGTTTTACGTCACCGCTGAAGTAACACTGCCTTCCTCCCTCAACTCCCTTTATCCTTGGTTTTACGTCACCGCTGAAGTAACACTGCCTTCCTCCCTCAACTCCCTTTATCCTTGGTTTTACGTCCCCGCTGGAGTAACACTGCCTTCCTCCCTCAACTCTCTTTATCCTTGGTTTTACGTCCCCGCTGGAGTAACACTGCCTTCCTCCCTCAACTCCCTTTATCCTTGGTTTTACGTCCCCGCTGGAGTAACACTGCCTTCCTCCCTCAACTCCCTTTATCCTTGGTTTTACGTCCCCGCTGGAGTAACACTGCCTTCCTCTCTCAACTCCCTTTATCCTTGGTTTTACGTCACCGTTGAAGTAACACTGCCTTCCTCCCTCAACTCCCTTTATCCTTGGTTTTACGTCACCGCTGAAGTAACACTGCCTTCCTCCCTCAACTCCCTTTATCCTTGGTTTTACGTCACCACTGAAGTAACACTGCCTTCCTCCCTCAACTCCCTTTATCCTTGGTTTTACGTCACCGCTGAAGTAACACTGCCTTCCTCCCTCAACTCCCTTTATCCTTGGTTTTACGTCACCGCTGAAGTAACACTGCCTTCCTCCCTCAACTCCCTTTATACTTGGTTTTACGTCACCGGTGAAGTAACACTGCCTTCCTCCCTCAACTCCCTTTATACTTGGTTTTACGTCACCGCTGAAGTAACACTGCCTTCCTCCCTCAACTCCCTTTATACTTGGTTTTACGTCACCGCTGAAGTAACACTGCCTTCCTCCCTCAACTCCCTTTATACTTGGTTTTACGTCACCGCTGAAGTAACACTGCCTTCCTCCCTCAACTCCCTTTATCCTTGGTTTTACGTCCCCGCTGGAGTAACACTGCCTTCCTCCCTCAACTCCCTTTATCCTTGGTTTTACGTCCCCGCTGGAGTAACACTGCCTTCCTCCCTCAACTCCCTTTATCCTTGGTTTTACGTCCCCGCTGGAGTAACACTGCCTTCCTCCCTCAACTCCCTTTATCCTTGGTTTTACGTCACCGCTGGAGTAACACTGCCTTCCTCCCTCAACTCCCTTTATACTTGGTTTTACGTCACCGCTGGAGTAACACTGCCTTCCTCCCTCAACTCCTTTTATACTTGGTTTTACGTCACCGTTGAAGTAACACTGCCTTCCTCCCTCAACCTCCTTTAGCCTTGATGGATGAGTCCGAGAAGGCTTTTCAGGAGGCTGGTGAGGACTAATTCGCGAGCAAGGGAGAACAAAAATACCGAACGTAGCTCTGAATGAACAGGAGAAGAAAGGGGTAAGGAATTTGAAAAAAAAACAAAAAAAAGAAGCATCTTTAATCATTGAGTGTCAATGATTAGTCAGACAATGTCGCTTTGTTGGGAGTGCGGCGTAATTAATAACGAGTACGGAACAATCGCAGATGTGCCGTTCTCGAGAGGTGATTTCTAAATAGTGTAAACGAGGTGTTTACCTATTGTGATCCAGTCCGTGACAAGCCGAGCCTCCATTTTTTTTTTTTTTTTCCCGGAGAACAAGACCGAGGAAAATGATTAATTGCAAGCCGTGCGGGTTCCACGGCTTCAAGAGTAAATCAACTTCTGAGAAGTGCTAACTTGCTAGAATATAAACTAATTTTAGGCCACAGATATTAAAATATAATCCATCTTCTTCCTCCGCGGGGAAAGCTAATTAGAAAAATGTGACTGGCGTGGGAGAGGAGAGGTGGAGGGGAATGGCGGGATTAGGCGGCAGGACAAAAAAAAAAAAAAAAAAATCTTACCCTACAGCCGAATCTTGGGATTTCCACCTCGATTGCGGCCCTGAAAAGAAAATACGTGAAAAATGTGTGAAATTTGAGTAAGATTAAATATCTCAAATCAATCAATCAATGTTTATTCATATAGCCCTAAATCACAAGTGTCTCAAAGGGCTGCACAAGGCACAACGACGTCCTCGGTTCAGAGCCCACATCAGGGCAAGGAAAAACTCCCAACCCTGTGGGATGTCAATGTGAATGACTATGAGAAACCTTGGAGAGGACCGCAGATGTGGGTGACCCCCTCCCTCTAGGGGAGACCAGATGCAATGGACGTCGAATAAGTCCAACATAATATTGTGAGAGTCCAGTCAATAGTGGATCTAACATAATATTGTGAAAGTCCAGTCAATAGTGGATCTAACATAATAGTGTGAGAGTCCAGTCAATAGTGGATCTAACATAATAGTGTGAGAGTCCAGTCCATAGTGGATCCAACATAATAGTGTGAGAGTCCAGTCAATAGTGGATCTAACATAATAGTGTGAAAGTCCAGTCCATAGTGGATCTAACATAATAGTGAGAGTCCAGTCCATAGTGGATCTAACATAATATTGTGAGAGTCCAGTCCATAGTGGATCTAACATAATAGTGTGAGAGTCCAGTCCATAGTGGATCTAACATAATAGTGTGAGAGTCCAGTCCATAGTGGATCTAACATAATAGTGTGAGAGTCCAGTCCATAGTGGATCCAACATAATAGTGTGAGAGTCCAGTCCATAGTGGATCTAACATAATAGTGTGAGTCCAGTCCATATTGGATTTAACATAATAGTGTGAGAGTCCAGTCCATAGTGGATCTAGCATAATAGTGGGAGAGTCCAGTCCATAGTGGATTTAACATAATAGTGTGAGAGTCCAGTCCATAGTGGATCTAACATAATAGTGTGAGAGTCCAGTCCATAGTGGATCCAACATAATAGTGTGAGAGTCCAGTCCATAGTGGATCTAGCATAATAGTGGGAGAGTCCAGTCCATAGTGGATTTAACATAATAGTGTGAGAGTCCAGTCCATAGTGGATCTAACATAATAGTGTGAGAGTCCAGTCCATAGTGGATCCAACATAATAGTGTGAGAGTCCAGTCCATATTGGATTTAACATAATAGTGAGAGTCCAGTCCATAGTGGCACTGGGAGCAGGTGGGTAAAGTGTCTTTGCCCGAGGACACAACGGCAGTGACTAGGATGACGGAAGCGGGAATCGAACCTGCAACCCTCAAGTTGCTGGCACGGCCGCTCTACCAACCGAGCTATACCTTAAAAATTAAGTTGTATGCTCTTTTTGTCAAAGAAAACCATTTTTTTTGTCAGAAAAAACGAAAAATATGCAATATTTTCACCCAATAATATTTTTTAAGAGGAATATTTGAGATTATATAATAAGTGTATCTTTAAAAAGGTCAATAAGTCATAACAACATTATTATTTTTTGAGCAATGGCACTTAAAAAAAAAAAAAAATCACACTAAAATTATTAGGGATCCAAAAGTGTCCTACTCACCAAATTGTTTAAAAATAAATTATAATTATTTTGTTTACTTTTAACACAATATTCCCGAGATCAACTTCAGATCTATGTGTCAATTATAAGTTGTATTGTTGTTTATGTTTTTTCTTTGTTCGTTTTAAAACAAAAACGTGTGGCAAACACAAAATATGCAACATTTTACACCAAGAAATATCTCAAAGTGGAATATTTGAACAGGTCAATAATTCATAATGACATTGATTTTGATTCCTTATTTTATTTTTATTTTTTTAAGAATGAAACAGCCTGCATGGCAGTTTTGTGTTATTAGAGTTAAAATTGCAACATTTTCTTGTTAAATTTCACCTCTTTGCTCTCTTTTTTACCACTTTTTATGTTTTGTATTTTTTTAATAGTAGTGAAGTGAAGTGAACTATATTTATATAGCGCTTTTCTCTAGTGACTCAAAGCGCTTTACATAGTGAAACCCAATATCTAAGTTGCATTTAAACCAGTGTGGGTGGCACTGGGAGCAGGTGGGTAAAGTGTCTTTGCCCGAGGACACAACGGCAGTGACTAGGATGGCGGAAGCGGGAATCGAACCTGCAACCCTCAAGTTGCTGACACGGCCGCTCTACCAACCGAGCTATGCCTTAAAAATTAAGTTGTATGCTCTTTTTGTCAAAGAAAACCATTTTTTTTGTCAGAAAAAACGAAAAATATGCAATATTTTCACCCAATAATATTTTTAAGTGGAATATTTGAGATTATATAATAAGTGTATCTTTAAAAAGGTCAATAAGTCATAACAACATTATTATTTTTTGAGCAATGGCACTTAAAATAAATAAAAAAATCACACTAAAATTATTAGGGATCCAAAAGGGTTCTACTCATTAAAGTGTTTAAAAATAAATTGTAATTGTTTACTTTTAACACAATAATCTCGAGATCAACTTCAGATCTATCCGTCAATTATAAGTTGTATTGTTGTTTATGTTTTTTCTTCGTTCGTTTTAAAACAAAAACGTGTGGCAAACACAAAATATGCAACATTTTACACCAAGAAATATCTCAAAGTGGAATATTTGAACAGGTCAATAATTCATATTGACATTGATTTTGATTCCTTATTTTATTTTTATTTTTTTTAAAGAACGAAACAGCCTGCTTGGCAGTTTTGTTTTATTAGAGTCACAATTGAAACATTTTCTTCTTAAATTTCACCTCTTTGCTCTTTTTTACCACTTATGTTTTGTATTTTTTTAATAGTAGTGAAGTGAAGTGAATTACATTTATATAGCACTTTTCTCTAGTGACTCAAAGCGCTTTACATAGTGAAACCCAATATCTAAGTTACATTTAAAGCAGTGTGGGTGGCACTGGGAGCAGGTGGGTAAAGTGTCTTGCCCAAGGACACAACGGCAGTGACTAGGATGACGGAAGCGGGAATCGAACCTGCAACCCTCAAGCTGCTGGCACGGCCGCTCTACCAACCGAGCTATGCCTTAAAAATTAAGTTGTATGCTCTTTTTGTCAAAGAAAACCATTTTTTTTGTCAGAAAGAACGAAAAATATGCAATATTTTCACCCAATAATATTTTTTAAGAGGAATATTTTAGATTATATAATAAGTGTATTTTTAAAAAGGTCAATAAGTTATAAGATTATTATTTTTTGAGCAATGGCACTTAAAAAAAAAAAATCACACTAAAATTATTAGGGATCCAAAAGTGTCCTACTCATTAAAGTGTTTAAAAATAAATTATAATTATTTTGTTTACTTTTAACACAATAATCTCGAGATCAACTTCAGATCTATCCGTCAATTATAAGTTGTATTGTTGTTTATGTTTTTTCTTCGTTGGTTTTAAAACAAAAACGTGTGGCAAACACAAAATATGCAACATTTTACACCAAGAAATATCTCAAAGTGGAATATTTGAACAGGTCAATAATTCATATTGACATTGATTTTGATTCCTTATTTTATTTTTATTTTTTTTAAAGAACAAAACAGCCTGCACGGCAGCTTCGTGTTATTAGAGTCAAAATTGCAACATTTTCTTCTTAAATTTCACCTCTTTGCTCTTTTTTACCACTTATGTTTTGTATTTTTTTAATAGTAGTGAAGTGAAGTGAACTATATTTATATAGCGCTTTTCTCTAGTGACTCAAAGCGCTTTACATAGTGAAACCCAATATCTAAGTTACATTTAAACCAGTGTGGGTGGCACTGGGAGCAGGTGGGTAAAGTGTCTTTGCCCGAGGACACAACGGCAGTGACTAGGATGGCGGAAGCGGGAATCGAACCTGGAACCCTCAAGCTGCTGGCAGGGCCGCTCTACCAACCGAGCTAATCGCACCTGAATGAGAGCCTAAGATCATTAGCAGTGACGCCTCTCCAGAGTATTTTGAACGTCTGAGGACGTTTCTTCAAACAAGTACCCGGGGAACGTGACACAGTTGCGGTTTACAACCGGTACGGTACCGGCCAGCCCGGATCTCTGAAGACAAACCCCCCTGAGAGGTGGAACGCTCGGAGTGGGGACAGCTTAAAGGCAATAAGCCAATAATAAAGACCAGCAGAGCGGCCATTGGGAAAGCCTTCCCGATCCTGCTGACTCTGAACCGAAGGAGTAGTCTGCAACCGCAACCCAACAGTTTTATTGCATTTTCTAATAAGTCCCTACATTTTGTTTTTATATACAGTAGAGTTGTATTTCCTGTTTGTCTGCAGGCGCTGATTGAGGTGAAATTTTACTAAGTACTTTGTAGTATTTACTCGTTTAGGAGGAAGCATTTTATTTCTAATCGACGCTGCAATATTGATGTCATGCACGATATTTATAGAAGAGAATAGAATAGATCTTTATTGTCATCGCACAAGTACAACGAGATTGTTTTTTGGGACTAAGAGCAGATATCGAGCAGAGTCGAGACCCAGGATGGACCGCTCGCCTGTATCGGTTGGGGACATCTCTACGCTGCTGATCCGCTTGAGATGGTTTCCTGTGGACGGGACTCTCACTGCTGTCTTGGAGCCACTATGGATTGAACTTTCACAGTATCATGTTAGACCCGCTCGACATCCATTGCTTTCGGTCCCCTAGAGGGGGGGGGGGTTGCCCACATCTGAGGTCCTCTCCAAGGTTTCTCATAGTCAGCATTGTCACTGGCGTCCCACTGGGTGTGAATTCTCCCTGCCCACTGGGTGTGAGTTTTCCTTGCCCTTTTGTGGGTTCTTCCGAGGATGTTGTAGTCGTAATGATTTGTGCAGTCCTTTGAGACATTTGTGATTTGGGGCTATATAAATAAACATTGATTGATTGATTGATGATATACGTTACAGGGGAGGACAAGACGAGACCGCCAAGGGATCGGCCACTTACGGCGCTCCTTCAAAAAGTGAGAAAAGGGTGACATTGGGAGAGAGGGGGGGAGTAAAAAAAAAATCAGTCTAAGGCTAGGCCATAAGGAGGGGTCCAGACTGAGTCCAAGGAAAAAAAGTTCAGACAAAGGCAGGACGCAGAGAGCAAGCAGGGAAGGAGGGAACAGAGACCGTCCTCACCAGAGGAAGACAGAATGAGTGAATACAGAATAGTTTATTTTTGGGGACCTGTTTTCATTTTTTTATTAAAATTATTGTGGGCATAATAGGACGTGTGCGGCCGGCCGCGGGACTTGTGGGACTTGAACCTGGGTAGGTATTTTGAACATTTGTGGGACTTAGGCCCACTTTTGCAAATTTTATCCTCCCCCTCCCCGTGGGACTCGGCTGGGTGTGTGGTGGACATTTTGGGAATCCCAGGACTTTTGTGGCCGGCGGCGAGACTTGTGGGACTCGAACCTGGGTAGGTATTTTTTAAATTTTGGGGGATTTTTGCCAACTTTTCTCACTTTTTTCCCCCACTTCCCGTGGGACTTTGCTGGGTGAGTTTTGGACATTTTTTTGCATCCCGGGAAATGTGCGGTTGTCGGCGGGACTGGTGGGACTAGAACCCAGGGGAGGTATTTTGGACAAACTTGGGACTTTTGGCCGTTTTGGCCGTTTTCTCTTCTTCTTCGTCGCCTTCCTGTGCACCATTGCTGGGTGTGTTTTGGACACTTGGACAAAAATAGTTTCCAGCATGTTTTACTCAATATAGGTCATCAAATCTCAGCAACAAGCTGTAATATCTTACTGAGATCATTTAGGACCAAAACACTTAAAACAAGTAAAAGTTGGAAAAGTCGGAAAAAGTCCCCAAAATGTTCATAATACCTACCCAGGTTCAAGTCCCACAAGTCCCGCCGCCGGCCGGGATGCCCAAAATGTCCAAAACGCGTCCAGCAAAGTCCCACGGGAAGGCGGGGAGAAAAGTGAGAAAAGTCGGTAAATGTTCAAAAAACACACCCGGGTTCGAGTGCCACAAGTCTTAAGAATTGTGGCACTTCATGTGGGACTTGAACCTGGGTAGGTATTTTGAACATTTGTGGGACTCGGGCCAACTTTTCCAAATTTTATCCCTCCCCTCCCCGTGGGACTCGGCTGGGTGTGTTATGGATATTTTAGGCATCCCGGGACTTGTGTGGCCGGCGGCGAGACTTGTGGGACTCGAACCTGGGTAGGTATTTTGAACATTTTGGGGGATTTTCGCCAACTTTTCTCACTTTTCTCCCCCACTTCCTGTGGGACTTTGCTGGGTGCGTTTTGGACATTTTTTGCATCCCGGGACTTGTGCGGTTGGCGGCTTTACTCGAGGTATTTTGGACAAAATTGGGACTTTTGACCATTTTGGCCGCCTTTTGCCTTCTTCTTCCCCGCCTTCCTGTGCACCATTGCTGGGTGTGTTTTGGACATTTGGACAAAAATAGCTTTAAGCATGTTTTACTCAATATAGGTCATCAAATCTCAGCAACAAGTTGTAATATCTTACGGACATCATTTAAGACCAAAACCCTTAAAACAAGTAAAAGTTGGAAAAGTCGGCAAAAGTCCCCAAAAATGTTCATAATACTGTACCTACCTAGGTTCAAGTCCCACAAGTCCACCGCCGGCTGGGATGCCCAAAATGTCTAAAACGCGCCCAGCAAAGTCCCACGGGAAGGCGGGAAGAAAAGTGTTCTATTGGTAGAACATTTTGGGACTCGTGGGACTTGAACCCGGGAGGTATTTTGGACAAAATTGGGACTTTTGACCATTTTGGCCGCCTTTTGCCTTCTTCTTCCCCGCCTTCCTGTGCACCATTGCTGAGTGTGTTTTGGACATTTGGACAAAAAATAGTTTCCAGTATGTTTTACTCAATATAGGTCATCAAATCTCAGCAACAAGCTGTAATATCTTACTGAGATCATTTAGGACAAAACCCCTTAAAACAAGTAAAAATTGGAAAAGTTGGCAAAAGTCCCCAAAAATGTTCAAAATACCTACCCAGGTTCAAGTCCCACAAGTCCCGCCGCCGGCCGGGATGCCCAAAATGTCCAAAACGCGCCCAGCAAAGTCCCACGGGAAGGCGGGGAGAAAAGTGAGAAAAGTCGGTAAATGTTCAAAAAACACACCCGGGTTCGAGTGCCACAAGTCTTAAGAATTGTGGCACTTCATGTGGGACTTGAACCTGGGTAGGTATTTTGAACATTTTTGGGGACTTTGGCCGACTTTTACAACTTTTATCCCCACCTTCCCGTGGGACTCGGCTGGGTGTGTTGTGGACATTCTGGGAATCCCGGGACTTGGCGGCCGGCGGCGGGACTTGTGGGACTTGAACCTGGGTAGGTATTTTGAACATTTTTGGGGACTTTTGCCAACTTTTCTCAACCATTTCCCGAGGTGCTTTGGTGGGTGCGTTTTGGACATTTTTTGCTTCCCGGGACTTGTGCAGTTGGCGGCTGGACTCGAGGTATTTCGGACAAAATTGGGACTTTTGACCATTTTGGCCACCTTTTGCCTTCTTCTTCCCCGCCTTCCTGTGCACCATTGCTGGGTGTGTTTTGGACATTTGGACAAAAAATAGTTTCCAGTATGTTTTACTCAATATAGGTCATCAAATCTCAGCAACAAGTTGTAATATCTTACTGAGATCATTTAGGACCAAAACACTTCAAACAAGTAAAACAAGTAAAAGTTGGAAAAGTCGGAAAAAGTCCCCAAAAATGTTCAAAATACCTACCCAGGTTCAAGTCCCACGAGTCTCGCCGCCGTCCGGGATGCCCAAAATGTCCAAAACGCGCTCAGCAAAGTCCCACAGGAAGGCGGAGAGAAAAGTGAGAAAAGTCAGTAAATGTTCAAAAAACACACCCGGGTTCAAGTGCCACAAGTCTTAAGAATTGTGGCACTTCATGTGGGACTTGAACCTGGGTAGGTATTTTGAACATTTGTGAGACTCGGGCCGACTTTTACAACTTTTATCCCCCCCTCCCCGTGGGACTCGGCTGGGTGTGTTGTGGACGTTCTGGGAATCCCGGGACTTGGCGGCCGGCGGCGGGACTTGTGGGACTTGAACCTGGGTAGGTATTTTGAACATTTTTGGGGACTTTTGCCAACTTTTCTCAACCATTTCCCGAGGTGCTTTGGTGGGTGCGTTTTGGACATTTTTTGCTTCCCGGGACTTGTGCAGTTGGCGGCTGGACTCGAGGTATTTCGGACAAAATTGGGACTTTTGACCATTTTGGCCACCTTTTGCCTTCTTCTTCCCCGCCTTCCTGTGCACCATTGCTGGGTGTGTTTTGGACATTTGGACAAAAAATAGTTTCCAGTATGTTTTACTCAATATAGGTCATCAAATCTCAGCAACAAGTTGTAATATCTTACTGAGATCATTTAGGACCAAAACACTTCAAACAAGTAAAACAAGTAAAAGTTGGAAAAGTCGGAAAAAGTCCCCAAAAATGTTCAAAATACCTACCCAGGTTCAAGTCCCACGAGTCTCGCCGCCGTCCGGGATGCCCAAAATGTCCAAAACGCGCCCAGCAAAGTCCCACAGGAAGGCGGAGAGAAAAGTGAGAAAAGTCAGTAAATGTTCAAAAAACACACCCGGGTTCGAGTGCCACAAGTCTTAAGAATTGTGGCACTTCATGTGGGACTTGAACCTGGGTAGGTATTTTGAACATTTGTGGGACTCGGGCCAACTTTTCCAAATTTTATCTCCCCCCCTCCCCGTGGGACTCGGCTGGGTGTGTTGTGGACATTCTGGGAATCCCGGGAGTTGGTGGCCGGCGGCGAGACTTGCGGGACTCGAACCTGGGTAGTTATTTTGAACATTTTTGGGGACTTTTGCCAACTTTTCACACTTTTCTCCCCCACTTCCCGTGGGACTTTGCCGGGTGCGTTTTGGACATTTTTTTGCATCCCAGGACTTGTGCGGTTGGCGGCGGGACTGGTGGGACTGGAACCCGGGGGTGGTATTTTGGACAAAATTGGGACTTTTCTCCTCTTCTTCCCCGCCTTCCTGTGCACCATTGCTGGGTGTGTTTTGGACATTTATACAAAAATAGTTTCCAGCATGTTTTACTCAATATAGGTCATCAAATCTCAGGACAAGCTGTAATATCTTACTGAGATCATTTAGGACCAAAACCCCTTAAAACAAGTAAAGCAAGTAAAAGTTGGAAAAGTCGGCAAAAGTCCCCAAAAATGTTCATAATACCTACCCAGGTTCAAGTCCCACAAGTCCCGTCGCCAGCTGGAATGGCCAAAATGTCTAAAACGTGCCCAGCAAAGTCCCACAGGAAGGCGGGGACAAAAGTGTTCTATTGGTAGATCATTTTGGGACTCGTGGGACTGGAACCCGGGGGAGGTATTTTCGACAAAATTGGGACTTTTGACCATTTTGGCCGCATTTTTCCCTTCTTCTTTCCCGCCTTCCTGTGCACCATTTGGACATTTGGACAAAAATAGTTTCCAGCATGTTTTACTCAATATAGGTCATCAAATCTCAGCAACAAGCTGTAATATCTTACTGAGATCATTTAGGACCAAAACACTTAAAACAAGTAAAACACTCTAACATAAAATTTTATGTACGGCCGCACAAGTCCCGGGATGCAAAAAATGTCCATAACACACCCAGCCGAGTCCCAAGTGGAGAGGGGGAATAAAAGTTGGAAAAGTCGGCAAAAGTCCCAAAAAATGTTCAAAATACCTACCCAGGTTCGAGTCCCACAAGATCACCTGCATGCCCAAAATGTCCAAAAACGCGTCCAGCAAAGTCCCATGCGAAGGCGGGTAGAAAAGTGAGAAAACTCGGTAAATTTTCAGTAAATGTTCAAAAAGCACCACAAGTCTTAAAACTTGTGGCACTCCACTTGGGACTTGAACCTGGGTTGGTATTTTGAACATTTGGCCGACTTTTTTAACTTTAATCCCTCCCAGGAAGTGCAAAAAACAGGAAATCAATCAATCAATCAATGTTTATTTATATAGCCCCAAATCACAAATGTCTCAAAGGACTGCACAAATCATTACGACTACAACATCCTCGGAAGAACCCACAAAAGGGCAAGGAAAACTCACACCCAGTGGGCAGGGAGAATTCACATCCAGTGGGACGCCAGTGACAATGCTGACTTTGAGAAACCTTGGAGAGGACCTCAGATGTGGGCAACCCCTCCCCCTCTAGGGGACCGAAAGCAATGGATGTCGAGCGGGTCTAACATGATACTGTGAAAGTTCAATCCATAGTGGCTCCAACACAGCAGTGAGAGTCCCGTCCACAGGAAACCATCTCAAGCGGATCAGCAGCGTAGAGATGTCCCCAACCGATACAGGCGAGCGGTCCATCCTGGGTCCCGACGAGCGGTCCATCCTGGGTCTCGAATCTGGACAGTCAGTACTTCATCCATGGTCATCGGACCGGACCCCCTCCACAAGGGAGGGGGGGACATAGGAGAAAGAAACAATGGAGTCTTAAACAAAACAGAACAAAACCTGATCACAAGACATGACAGGCTCTTTTGTAAAACCAATTTCAGTACAAGCTTGTAATAACCTGTGATTAATAATGATTAATCGAAACTTAAGTTTGATTAATCTAATATACAAACCCCGTTTCCATATGAGTTGGGAAATTGTGTTGGATGTAAATATAAACAGAATACAATGATTTGCAAATCCTTTTCAACCCATATTCAGTTGAATGCACTACAAAGACAACATATTTGATGTTCAAACTTTTTGCAAATAATAATTAACTTAGAATTTCATGGCTGCAACACGTGCCAAAGTAGTTGGGAAAGGGCATGTTCACCACTGTGTTACATCAACTTTTCTTTTAACAACACTCAATAAACGTTTGGGAACTCAGGAAACTAATTGTTGAAGCTTTGAAAGTGGAATTCTTTCCCATTCTTGTTTTATGTTGAGCTTCAGTCGTTCAACAGTCCGGGGTCTCCGCTGTCGTATTTTACGCTTCAGAATGCGCCGCACATTTTCGATGGGAGACAGGTCTGGACTGCAGGCGGGCCAGGAAAGTAGCTGTTGTAACACTTGTCTTGCTGAAATAAGCAGGGGCATCCATGATAGCATTGCTTGGATGACAACATATATTTCTCCAAAACCTGTATGTACCTTTCAGCATTAATGGTGCCTTCACAGATGTGTAAGTTACCCATGCCTTGGGCACTAATGCACCCCCATACCATCACAGATGCTGGCTTTTGAACTTTGCACCTATAACAATCCAAATGGTTTATTTTCCTCTTTGTTCTGGAGGACACCATGTCCTCTGTTTCCAAATATAATTTGAAATGTGGATTTGTCAGACCGCAGAACACCTTTCCACTTTGCATCAGTCCATCTTAGGTGAGCTCGGGCCCAACCAAGCCAGCGGCGTTTCAGGATATTGTTGATAAATGGGTTTGGCTTTGCATAGTAGAGTTTTAACTTGCACTTACAGATGTAGCGAGCAACTGTAGTTGCTGACAGTGGTTTTATGAAGTGTTCCTGAGTCCATGTGGTGATATCCTTTACACACTGATGTCAATTTTGATGCAATACCGCCTGAGGGATCAAAAATCTGTAATATCATCGCTTACGTGCAGTGATTTCTCCAGATTCTCTGAACTTTCTGATGATTTTACGGACTTCAGATGGTAAAACCCCTAAATTCCCCGTTGAGAAATGTTGTTCTAAAACTGTTCGAGAATTTGCTTACAAAGTGGTGACCCTCGCCCCATCCTTGTTTGTGAATTACTTAGCATTTCATGGAAGCTGCTTTTATACCCAATCATGGCACCCACCTGTTCCCAATTAGCCTGTTCCATATAAGTGTTTGATGAGCATTCCTCAACTTGATCAGTATTTATTGCCACCTTTCCCGACTTCTTCGTCACGTGTTGCTGGCAACATATCCTAAAGTTAATGATTATTTGCAAAAATTTGACCATCAAATATGTTGTCTTTGTAGCATATTCAACTGAATATGGGTTGAAAATGATTTGCAAATCATTGTATTCCGTTTATATTTACATCTAACACAATTTCCCAACTCATATGGAAACGGGGGTTGTAAAAGAAAACCTAGAAAAAAAAAAGGTTGGAACCAAATCCAAACTTTTAATGATATTTTGATAGGAGACACAAACAAATGCATTGATTCCATTGAATAACTGCAATAAAAAGGGCAGCAAAATGTGGAAATTTCGTAGAACTTTTGGCGGTCTATCCTACCGTCAGACAAATGCAAGATGAAGATGACTCATTTCTGGCAATATGGAGAGGGAAAAAAAAATGAAGCCATGTGCATGTAAGGTGATTGTGAAAGCAGCGGAAAAACTGATTGGGATTCGGTACTGCAACATTGCCATCTTTTGGCCAGAGCTTGCATCCTTTTCATGCCAGCACATATCTACTTACTGCTCTTATAGCAACAACCCTGTAGAAACGACTAATGGTATACATTATTATATAACCATATTTTAAAAAATAAAACCGGAACACCATTACGGCATTGAATACTGTAGTTTGCAGACGGGGCTTACGGTAAAGGTCATCCTTCCCAAATGACCGGCCATTTGTAGGACTTCAAAAGAAAAATGGCATAGTCCCTGGCGATGGCGAGACACACGACTTTGCTTCCCGGCGATCATCCCTGCCGTCTACTTGTCGGTAAATTTTTACAAACATGCAGCGAGAGGGAAGGCTGGAGTGGGTGGAAGTTGAAAAAAAAAGAAGGTGTTTTAGGATTTGTTTGTTTATGGAGCTTGATGTGGTTTCGGTTATTTTAGCAGAGTTTATCGGCAGTCGTGATCTGGTCAATTTAATTATAGTACTCTCAATCAATGTTTATTTATATACCGTATTTCCTTGAATTGCCACCGGGTATATAGTATGTGCCTGACTAGAATTACTGCCGGGTCCATCTCGTTTCGCAAAATAATTAGCGCATGCTTAGCATTGTAGGATTAACGCCGGGTCAAACTCGTTTCGCCAAATAATATTTTTATTAGCGCACGTCTAAAATATCCGCCGGGTCAAACTCGTTTTGCCAAATAATTAGCAAATACCTACATTTTCCACCGGGTCAAACTCGTCACGTCACGAGTGACACTTCACCTGTCATCATTTTCAAAATGTAGGAGGCTGATGTCAATAATTTGAAATCGCATAAAAGGAAGAATATTAAGAGCTATTCAGTAGGATTTAAGGTCCAAGCTATTAAATATGCTAAAAAGAACAGTAGCCAGCTATGTTTTATTAATATACCGTAGCTGCGTGTGTCAAATATGAGTCATTAAATGACTCCCGCCTCCTGGTGGTAGAGGGCGCTAGTGATCCTTGCGACTACTCGGCTGCAGAAGAAGTGACAACAAGCAGCAAGAGTGAGCAGCGATCGTTTACTTTTTCCTCTCGCTTGCACTTTTAACAAGGAGGATTACATATCTAAAATAAAACAGTTTTCTAAACTGGACTTTCAATCGAAGCAGGAGGTATTAAAGGAAGATCTTCATCGAGACAGAGAGACTTTTAAAACTGAAGAAAGATAAGGAAGACTTCTATAAACAAGTTATCGATGCGTTTGATCAGAAGGAGCTGCGCATGGACTTCATTTATAAGTAAAGGTAAGACCGTAATAATGTTTGTTTTTTATTAAATGTGCTTTTCATGATGGTATCCTTACATCACACTCAAATTTATAAGCGCATGCCTAAATTTACCGCATGCCTTTGGTAAGCGCCGGAGTGAGAAGAGGTTTTAAAATATTTAGCACATGCTTGCCTTTACCGCATGCCTTTGGGAAACGCCGGAGTGAGAAAAGGTTTTATCAATCAATCAATCAATCAATGTTTATTTATATAGCCCTAAATCACAAATGTCTCAAAGGGCTGCACAAACCACTACGACATCCTCGGAAGAACCCACATAAGGGCAAGGAAAACTCACACCCAGTGGGACGCCAGTGACAATGCTGACTATGAGAACCTTGGAGAGGACCTCAAATGTGGGCAACCCCCCTAGATTAATTAGCGCCCCGGCGGCAATTCAAGGAAATACGGTAGCATTAAATCACAAGTCTCTCAAAGGGCTGCGTAAGCCACAACCACATCCTCGGTTCAGATCCCACTTCAGGGCAAGGAAAAACTCAAACCATTGGGACAATGATGAAACCTTGGAGAGGACCGCAGATGTAGGGACCCCACCTCCCCAGGGCTACCGGGGGAATGGACGTCGAATGGATCATACTCGGTTTATTTTTAATGCCAAAAATAGATAATTGCTTAGGATTACTTTCTTTTAAAACATTTATTCAGTATTTTTTTCTTTTTTTTTTTTTAGAAAGTTAAATGGTTGAAACTGATAATGATGCCAAAAACCTTTAAAAAAAAATAGATGGGGACGTTCTAAAATGCTTATTTTGAAAATGTAATGGTGTTTATAGATTTTATGTAATCTTATGAATCATGAAACCGAAGTTGACACATTTTGTTTTTAGATATATACGGTCTCTTTTGGACTATAGAGAGAAACTAAACAAAAGCCACACCCATCTCATTTTTGGACAAACTTGAGTGTTGCTGAGCCATAATCTGGATTGGACCTGGTTTAGGGAACCTTTTGAACAGTCTAATTTCATTGACAACCTGGTTTGGGGAAGTCTATGTCCTTTATTTTAAAAAATACATCTAAAAAAGAAAATTTTCTTGAACAAAAAATAAAATAAAATAAAATGAAAAAAATTACATAGAAACTTGTTTTTAATTAGTCAAATTTTTCATCCTAGCCTCTGGTGAGGGCGGTCGCATTCTCCGTTCCCTCCTTCCCTGTTTGCTCTCTTTGTCTTTGTCCTGGTCTGAACTTTTTAAAAGCCTCTTTCTTTGCGCTGTCCTCTAATCCAAATTTCAATATGAATATGATCAGCTGGACTCTTGACGCAATTGACACAGTTTTTTCGACAAGAAAAAGAGGTTCGTGGGAGCCTGGCTGCCCTGATGGAACCATCGCTGGAACTCATGGAGGACCATGCTTGTCTCAGTTCTTTCCATCGAGGACGTGGAAGACATCTTCCTATTTGGAGCTGTGATCCACTTGCTGATTGGGCTCTGGTGTATCGACAAATTTGGAAGACGATGGCAGCCACTCAAGGTTCATTGGGAACACAGACTTGTGCGATTTCTGCGTCGGATCGCAAAATGGATCTCATCTTGGAAAAGTTTGCAAAAAAAGGAATAATTAATTGGAACTGAAAGAGATCCAGCATGGACAACAGAGAAGATAAGTCAATATTTTGTCTTCTCGAAGGAAAACAACTTTTTATCTACGATTTGGACTCCCTGAATGGCCTTGGCATGGAACAGGATTTTCTGAAGGAAATCTCCCCAAGACTCCTCAACGATAGACGCTTTTGACCTTCCTTTTTGTCAACAACATCTGTGGCCGAACTTTATCGGCCTCAGCCATACAAAAACATTCATCACCTCTCCCGAGTTAATTGGGCATATACGCACACACATGACCCCCACCCTTGAATCAACACCTTCACCACCGCTTATCTCCTCTGGGGTTGTGGATGGCCTGCGCAAACCCACCCCTCCCTCTGTTTCAAGTTGGTGTGATATCCATCCATCCATCCATCTTCTTCCGCTTATCCGAGGTCGGGTCGCGGGGGCAACAGCCTAAGCAGGGAAGCCCAGACTTCCCTCTCCCCAGCCACTTCGTCTAGCTCTTCCCGGGGGATCCCGAGGCGTTCCCAGGCCAGCCGGGAGACATAGTCTTCCCAACGTGTCCTGGGTCTTCCCCGTGGCCTCCTACCGGTTGGACGTGCCCTAAACACCTCCCTAGGGAGGCGTTCGGGTGGCATCCTCACCAGATGCCCGAACCACCTCATCTGGCTCCTCTCGATGTGGAGGAGCAGCGGCTTTACTTTGAGTTCCTCCCGGATGGCAGAGCTTCTCACCCTATCTCTAAGGGAGAGACCCAAACCCATTTGGGCCGCTTGTGCCCGTGATCTTATCCTTTCGGTCATGACCCAAAGCTCATGACCATAGGTTAGGATGGGAACGTAGATTGACCGGTAAATTGAGAGCTTTGCCTTCCGGCTCAGCTCCTTCTTCACCACAACGAATCGGTACAACGTCCGCATTACTGAAAACGCCGCACCGATCCGCCTGTCGATCTCACGATCCACTCTTCCCTCACTCGTGAACAAGACTCCTAGGTACTTGAACTCCTCCACTTGGGGCAGGGTCTCCTCCCCAACCCGGAGATGGCATTCCACCCTTTTCCGGCCGAGAACCATGGACTCGGACTTGGAGGTGCTGATTCTCATTCCGGTCGCTTCACACTCGGCTGTGAACCGATCCAGTGAGAGCTGAAGATCCCGGTCAGATGAAGCCATCAGGACCACATCATCTGCAAAAAGCAGAGACCTAATCCTGCGGTCACCAAACCAGAACCCCTCAACGCCTTGACTGCGCCTAGAAATTCTGTCCATAAAAGTTATGAACAGAATCGGTGACAAAGGACAGCCTTGGCGGAGTCCAACCCTCACTGGAAATGTGTCCGACTTACTGCCAGCAATGCGGACCAAGCTCTGGCCACGCTATGTGAGTTTTTTTCCTTGGACTCAGTCTAGGCCTCTCCTGAGGGTCTAGCTTTGGACTGATATATTTTTACTACCCCCTTCTCCTATTGTTACCCTTTTCTTATCTTTTTAAGGAGTGCTGTAACCGGCTGATCCGTCGGCGGTCTCGTCTTGTCCCCCCCCCCCTGGAACGTATGTCTGCTCTTAGCGAGACTGTGCCCAAAATGTAATTTCAGTTCTGATGTGTCTTGTACATGTTGGACCGGACAAATGAAATGATTCTGCGGCCATACATAACATTTTATGTTAGTGTTTTACTTGTTTTAAGGGTTTTGGTCCTAAATGATCTCAGTAAGATATTACAGCTTGTTGCTGAGATTTGATGACCTATATTGAGTAAAACATGCTGGAAACTATTTTTGTCCAAATGTCCAAAACCCACCCAGCAATGGTGCACAGGAAGGCGGGGAAGAGGCGGGGAAAGGTCAAACGTCCCAATTTTGTCCAAAATACCTCCCCTGGGTTCTAGTCCCACCAGTCCCGCCGCCAACCGCACAAGTCCTGGGATGCCAAAAATGGCCAAAACTCACCCAGCAAAGTCCCACGGGAAGTGGGGGAGAAAAGCGTCCTCTAAAACCTTTCGTCACGTCAGCTTTTCCTACGTAAAAACAGCGTGTCACATGATATATGTGGTTTTTATACACACACACACACGCTAATGCAATGCAAATGTGGTCAACAGCCATACAGGTCACACTGAGGGTGGCCGTATAAACAACTTTAAGACTGTTACAAATATGCACCACACTGTGAACCCACACTAAACGAGAATGACAAGCACATTTCGGGAGAACATCCGCGCTGTAACAACATAAACACAACAGAACAAATACACGGAACCACTTGCAGCACTACCTCTTCCTGGACGCGACAATATAAAAATGTATTATTAGCCTGTGGGAAAATGTTGATATTTACCTGAGAAGGCTGCAAATAGAAAAGAGGCATTCAATTTCTCTTTAAATTTTATTTGATCAATCAATCAATCAATGTTTATTTATATAGCCCCAAATCATTTGGATGGGTGGCCAAACAATTTTGGCATAACAGTGTATATTTATATAGCGCTTTTCTCCAGTGACTCAAAGCGCTTTTGCATAGTGAAACCCAATATCTAAGTTACATTCTTTTTAACCAGTGTGGTTTGCACTGGGAGCAAGGTGGGTAAAGGGTCTTGCCCAAGGACACAACGGCAATGACTAGGATGGCGGGAGCGGGGATCGAACCTGGAACCCTCAAGTTGCTGGCACGGCCACTCGACCAACCGCCCCATATAATTAATAATGAAATCCAGAAGCCAATTCATACGTCACAGTGTATATTGTAGGAACCAAGATATTAATAACAGACTCAAACAACACTTTTGTGTAAATGAGTGAAATTGAGTCTAAATTTAAAGTCACACACACACACACACACACACACACACACACACACACACACACACACACACTCTGCATTTGACCCATGATTGTTGATGAGGTGAGGGGAGCAGTGAGAAGCAGCGGTGGCCCCGCCCCGGGAATTATTTTTGGTGATTTAACCCCCAAAAATATATATAAAATTGCTTCGAGGTCGGTAAGCGCAACCGGGATTAATATGTACATTAGGCACACCGGGTTACGGGGCGCAGGTCGATTTCGGAGAAAATTAGGTGTGGTAAGATTATCCTCTGCATTTGACCCATCACCCTTATTCACCCCCTGGGAGGTGAGGGGAGCAGTGAGCAGTAGCGGTGGTCACGCCCGGGAATCTTTATGGTGATTAAACCCCTAATTCCAACCCTGGATGCAGAGTGCCAAGCAGGGAGGTAATGGCTCCCATTTTTATAGTCTTTTGGTATATATGAATTGATTAACTGAGGACCGCGACGTAAAAAAAAGTTGAAAAACGTATTCGGGTGTTACCATTTAGTGGTCAATTGTACGGAATATGTACTGTACTGTGCAATCTACTAATTTCAATCAATCAATCAAACTGTCATGATCTGTGGTCTGGATTATGCTTTTGTTATTTTCTGTTAGTTTTAAGACTCCATTACTTCCTGTTTTTGTGCAGCCTTGTTTGTTTTAGTTACCATGCCGACTCATTAGTTTCACCTGCCTCTGGTGTTCGGGACACGCACCTGCTCTAATCATGAGACCATGATTTAAGCCTGTCTTTGCCAGTCAGTTGGACTGCCGTCGTTGCTTGCTTTCACGCGATCCCGAAGTTCATGTTGTTCAATTAATGCCGTGTCCACGTAAATTGTGTTTATTTCATGCCACAGTCTATGCTGTTTGTTTAAAGCCACAGTTTTGTGTTTGTTCCAAGCTATAGTTTCGGCCGGGGGTTTGAACTCACGACCACAGGCCGGACACTCTAACCAGAAGGCCACTGAGTGGGGGGTGTCGGAGGGTCTTTGGGTTGGTGCACTGACCATAAGTGAATTTTTTGCTTACTGTAAAATCGACAGTTTAAAACCATTTATATAATTAATAATAAAACCCAGAGGCAAATTCATACATTATTCACTGTTACAAGCGGCCCTAGAATTGATTAAGGTGGACCCCGATGTAAACAAGTTGAAAAACTTATTCGGGTGTTACCATTTAGTGGTCAATTGTAGGGAATATGTACTGTACTGTGCAATCTACTAATAAAAGTTTAAATTAATCAATCAAACTGTCATGATCTGTGGTCTGGATTATGGTTTTGTTATTTTCTGTTAGTTTTAAGACTCCATTACTTCCTGTTTTTGTGCAGCCTTGTTTGTTTTGGTTACCATGCCGACTTATTAGTTTCACCTGCCTCTGATGTTCGGGACACGCACCTCTTCAAATCATGAGACCATGATTTAAGCCTGTCTTTGCCAGTCAGTCGGGCTGGCGTCATTGCTTGCTTTCACGCGATCCCGAAGTTCATGTTGTCCGATTCATGCCGTGTCCACGTAAGTCGTGTTTATTTCATGCCACAGTTCATGCCGTGTGTTTCAGGCCACAGTTTTGTGTTTGTTCCAAGCTACAGTTGTCTTTCTTGCCCCTGACAGTTTGTGTTTTAGTTTTTCCTCGGTGTGTGTGTAGTATTTCCGGTCTTTAGTTCCTCTCAGCGCTCTTATTTTGTCTGTTTCAATTTTTTTTCCCTGTGCGCGCTTTTCCCCTCAGCTGCGGCTGATTGGCACCTGGCCACACCTCCTATTTAGACCTGTCTTCCCATCCAGTCTGTGCTGGATTATTGTCCATGTCACTCCTGTTGTGTCGTGTCATCGCAGCGTAGCGGTAAGCTATATTTCGGTACCTGTTTGTAGCTTACTGTCTTTTTTTCCCTGCTTCCGTTTTGTAACGACTTCTGTTTTCCTGCTCGCTACTCGCTAGCTTCCATGCTAAGCCCTTTTTTGTTTTTGCTAGCTTCCATGCTAAGCTCCTTTTATTTTCTAGCTCCCATGCTAGCTCCCTTAGTTGGTTATCCGCCTCGGGCGCGCCTTTTGTTGCACCCCTTTGGTTTCTTCTTGTTTTAGCGTCTTTATTAAATCATGTTTTCTCACTCCATGCCTGCCTCCATCTCTGCATCTCGGGGTTCGTCACAAACATGCTCTGACAATATTTTCGGCCGGGGGTTTGAACTCACAACCTCAGGCCGGACACTCTAACCACAAGGCCAATGAGGGGGTAAATGGAGGGGGGGGACGGAGGGTCTTTAGGTGGGTGCACTAACCGTGAGTGTATTTTGTGCTATTTATGTGGATTTAATAATAATAATTAAATAAAAAAATACAAAAACGTAGCGAGAAGGAGGCTGGAGTGGATGTCCTCTACCTGAATAAATATCGTCCAAGCAAGCCCGTGTGCTCACCCCCCCATTTTCCCACGGTGGTGCACGGGACATCAGGGATAAGGGAGAGGATGGGCTCTGACAGAGAGTGACAATACACCCCCCCCCCCCCCCTCGCCCCGTCTCTGACTGACATGTCACATTCTCTGATGACTTTATTGTGCTCCCTGTCACCGCACTTAATCCGGGTGTCAGTCAAGCGGCGAGAAGCCCCACGCCGGCCGTCTCGGCGGCTAATACCCCACCCTTTTAATGACATTACATTTGGAGTAACGCCATTCAGCGGAGCACTGATATTATCTTCTATTTTGCATCATTCAGCCAGTGACAGAGCCGGAGCCGGAGCCGGAGCCGGAGCCGATAGAGTGCCGGTCATCCCCCCGTCCGTTTCTAACTTGATGACAGATGTCAAGATGAGAAGCGGCTATTATTTACCGCGGCCGTGTTTTTATCACGGGCAGACATGATGTCTCACTTTACTCCCGGGCTGTCATCCAATGCGTGTCTTTTCGGGGCTGATATCAGCACACGGGGCGAGGGGGTGTGCAAAGCGCGGCCAAGGGGACACATTCGTATCATGAAGACCATGGAGAGGTTGGTCCTGGAACAACTCCGGCTGACGATCAAGTCCCACCTGGACCCACTCCAGTTCGCCGACTGGGAGTGGACACCCAGTTTCCATATGAGTTGGGAAATTGTGTTTGATGTAAATATGAACGGAATACAATGAATTGCAAATCCTTTTCAACAAGTTGAATAAGCTACAAAAGACAACATATTTGATGTTCAAACTGATGTAAACAAATAATCATTAACTTCAGAATTTGATGGCTGGCAACACATGACGAAAAAGTTGGGAGAAGTGGCAATAAATACTGCTAAAGTTGAGGAATGCTCATCAAACACTTATTTGGAACATCCCAGGCTAATTGGGAACAGGTGGGTGCCATGATTGGGTATAAAAACAGCTTCCCATAAAATGCTCAGTCTTTCACAAGAAAGGATGTAGCGAGGTACACCCCTTTGTCCACAACTGCGTGAGCAAATAGTCAAACAGTTTAAGAACAACGTTTCTCAAAGTGCAATTGCAAGAAATTTAGGGATTTCAACATCTACGCTCCATAATATCATCAAAAGGTTCAGAGAATCCGGAGAAATCACTCCACCTAAGCGACATGGCCGGAAACCAACATTGAATGACCTTGAGCTTCGATCCCTCAGACGGCACTGTATCAAAAACCGACATCAATCTATAAAGGATATCACCACATGGGCTCAGGAACACTTCAGAAAACCACTGTCACTAAATATAGTTTGTTGCTTCATCTGTAAATGCAAATTAAGGCTCTACTATGGAAAGCGAAAGCCATTTATCAACAACATCCAGAATCGCCGTTGGCTTCTCTGGGCCCAAGATCATCTAAGATGGACTGATGCAAAGTGGAAAAGTGTTCTGTGGTCTGACGAGTCCATATTTCAATTTTTTGGGGGAAATTTTTCGACATCGTGTCATCCGGATCAAAGGGGAAGCGAACCCTCCAGATTGTTATCGACGCAAATTTCAAAAGCCAGCATCTGTGATGGTATGGGGGTGCATTAGTGCCCAAGGCATGGGTAACTTACACATCAGTGAAGGCACCATTAATGCTGAAAGGTACATACAGGTTTTGGAACAACATATACTGTCACCTAAGCGCCGTCTTTTTCACGGACACCCCTGCTTATTTCAGCAAGACAATGCCAAGCCACATTTAGCACGTGTTAAAACAGCATGGCTTCGTAAAAAAAAGAGTGGGGGTACTTTCCTGGCCCGCCTGCAGTCCAGACCTGTCTCCTATTGAAAATGTGTGGCACATTATGATTGCAGGACTCTGTGTCTGACAGACTGGTAATGATTGAGTATAAAAACAGCTTCCCATAAAATGCCCAGTCTTTCACAAGAAAGGATGGGGCGAGGTACACCCCTTTGTCCACAACTGCGTGAGCAAATAGTCAAAAAGTGTAAGAAGAACGTTTCTAAAAGTGCAAATGCAATAAATATGGGGATTTCAACATCTACGGCCCATAATATCATCAAAATGTTCAGGGATTCTGGAGAAATCACTCCACGTAAGCGACATGGCCGGAAACCAACATTGACGGCAGTGTATCAAAAACCGACATCAATCTCTAAAGGATATCACCACATGGGCTCAGGAACACTTCAGAAAACCACTGCCACTAAATACAGTTGGTCGCTACATCTCTAAGTGCAAGTTAAAGCTCTACTAGCAAAGCAAAAGCCATTTATCAACAACATCCAGAAACGCCGCCGGCTTCTCCGGGCCCGAGATCATCTAAGATGGACTGATGCGAAGTGGAAAAGTGTTCGGTGGTCTGATGAGTCCACATTTCAAATTGTTTTTGGAAACTGTGTCCTCCTGAACAAAGAGGAAAAGAACCATCCGGATTGTTATAGGCACAAAGTTGAAAAGCCAGTATGTGTGATGGTATGGGGGTGCATTAGTGCCCAAGGCATGGGTAACTTACACATCTGTGAAGGCACCATTAATGCTAAAAGGTACATACAGGTTTTGGAGCAACATATGTTGCCATCCAAGCAACGTTATCATGGACGCCCCTGCTTATTTCAACAAGACAATGCCAAGCCACGTGCTACAACAGCGTGGCTTCATAGTAAAAGAGTACGGGTACTAGACTGCCCTGCCTGTAGTCCAGACCTGTCTCCCATTGAAAACGTGTGGCGCATTATGAAGCCTAAAATACGACAACGGAGTCCATATTTCAATTTTTTGGGGGAAATATTTGACATTGTGTCATCCGGTTCAAAGCGGAAGCGAACCATCAAGACTGTTATAGACGCAAAGTTGGAAAGCCAGCATGTGTGATGGTATGGGGGTGCATTAGTGCCCAAGGCATGGGTAACTTACACATCTGTGAAGGCACCATTAATGCTAAAAAGGTACATACAGGTTTTGGAACAACATATGCTACCATCCAAGCGCCATCTCTTTCATGGACGCCCCTGCTTATTTCAGCAAGACAATGCCAAGCCACATTTAGCACGTGTTACAACAGCATGGCTTCGTAAAAAAAAGTGTGGGTACTTTCCTGGCCCGCCTGCAGTCCAGATCTGTCTCCTATTGAAAATGTGTGGCTCATTATGATTGCAGGACTCTGTGTCTGACAGACTGGTCATGATTGGGTATAAAAACACCTTCCCAAAAAATGCTCTGTCTTTCACAAGAAAGGATGGGGCGAGGTACACCCCTTTGTCCACAACTGCGTGAGCAAATAGTAAAAAAGTGCAAGAAGAACGCTTCTAAAAGTGCAAATGCAGGAAATTTAGGGATTTCAACATCTACGCTCCATAATATCATCAAAATGTTCAGAGAATCTGGAGAAATCACTCCACGTAAGCAGCATGGCCGGAAACCAACATTGAATGACCATGACCTTCGATCCCTCAGACGGCACTGTATCAAAAACCGACATCAATCTCTAATGGATATCACCACATGGGCTCAGGAACACTTCAGAAAACCACTGTCACTAAATATAGTTTGTCGCTACATCTGTAAATGCAAGTTAAAGCTCTACTTTGGAAAGCGAAAGCCATTTATCAACAACATCCAGAAACGCCGCCGGCTTCTCTGGGCCCGAGATCATCTAAGATGGACCGATGCAATATGGAAAAGTGTTCTGTAGTCTGACGAGTCCATATTCAGATTTTTTGGGGGAAATATTCAACATCGTGTCATCCGGTTCAGAGCGGAAGCGAACCATCCGGACTGTTATCGACGCAAAGTTCGAAAGCCAGCATCTGTGATGGTATGGGGGTGCATTAGTGCCCAAGGCATGGGTAACTTACACATCTGGGAAGGCATCATTAATGCTGAAAGGTACATACAGGTACATATGCTGCCACTTAAGCGCTGTCTTTTTCATGGACGCCCCTGCTTATTTCAGCAAGACAATGCCAAACCACATTCAACACCTGTTACAACAACGTGGCTTCGTAAAAAAAAGAGTGCGGGTACTTTCCTGGCCCGCCTGCAGTCCAGACCTGTCTCTCATCGAAAATGTGTGGTGCATTATGAAGCGTAAAATACGACAGCGGAGACCCCGGACTGTTGAACGACTGAAGCTTTGCTTGCCTCGGATTAAGAGGCAAGCACCTCCGGCTGTGAGGAGACTGATTTAATAGTGATGATGTCAAATCAAGGAGTGCATGATAAAAGTCCAAATCATTAAAAAGGTGCCGAGCTACCACAGCCATCCACTTTCTCAGTGCAGACACAATGAAGGGGTGATTATCCTCATCACCATCTATTGGTTAAATCACACACAAAATGCTCCTCCGCCATTGAGGATAATGTAGTTGATGTTCAATGTAAGTATTTGTCAAACACTACCTGTTGAGAGCCTCGCCGGTGATCATATCCCAAGTGGTATTATGTTGGGGTTTTTTTTAAATGACGTGCTTTTTTTCCTCTTCCATCAGATCTCTGCCGCCTAATTAAATGTATTTAGCGTCATAAATATTGCATGGGGACAGGCTGACAGCGTGAATTAATGTCTTGCCTCAGTGCCAGGGCTCCTCCATCCAGCGTGGAGTCGAGGTCGGCGCAGTAAATGCTAAGTACATACAGTATCTTTTTTTTAATTTTTTTTTTAAAAAAGAAAGATGTTTTCCCTTTTCTAATAAAGTGGAAAAATGAATAATAAAAAAAAAAAAAGTGATATTAAATCAAAATATTTGATTAAGTTGGCAGGAGGTAAAATTGACATTTTGATTAGGCATAAAAGTGCAGCAACTGGATTTAATTTCAGATGAATATTTATTTACTTTTTGGTGTTGTTGCTACAGTTGTGTTTGCCCTGGTGGATTAGCATATTTTTCTAAATGGAAAATAGCGCTGATGACAAAAATGCATACTGTATTAATATTCATTGATATTTGAGGGTTTGAAGGTGCTGCAAGTATTGTGTTTTACCATCATTTTAACATTTAGGGACACAGTGGTTTATTGTCCTTTCATTTTTTTTTTTTTTTTTTTTTAAAGCAGCAATATATACAATATGTGTACATATATATGTATATATATATATATATATATATATATATATATATATATAGACAGGGATATATACGTATATATGTATGTATATATACACACATATATACATATAGAGATATATACATACACATGTATACATATATATACATATATATACACATATATACATATATACACATATACATATATATAAATATATATATATATATTTTATATATATTATATATTTTATATATACATATAAATATATATATATTCATAAATATACATAGGTTTATACGGCCATGGCTGTTATATGTGTATATATGTATACATATATATATATATATATATATATATATATATATATATATATATATATATATATATATATATATGTATATATATATATATATATATATATATATATATATATATATATATATATATATATATATATATATACGTACATATATACATATACATACATATATATACTGTACATATATATATATATATACACATATACATATATATATACATATATATATATATATATGTATATATATATATATATATATATATGTGTACATATATATGTACAGTATATATATGTATGTATATGTATATATGTATGTATATATATACATATGTATGTATATATATATTTTATATATATATATATATATATATGTATATATATGTATATGTATGTATAATATATATATATATATATATATATATATATATATATATATATATATAAAATATATATATACACAGTATATACTTTATTCATGCTTGAACAAAAACATTTGACAATCTTCCATCTAGGTAGCAGCAGCATACATAGTCCTTGAATTTAAGTTAACCATGAATACAGTACATAATGAGTTATAGAGTTGGGTAAAATAATCTTTTTTTATGGTCTAGCTGGATTCGTCAAACAAAAATGAAATAACACAAAAACTTGTACGATTTGGAGTTCACTGCTGCTGTTTATTGCGTACATCTATTCATTTTTACCAAGCCGGTGCTATAGTTACTAGCATGCATCCATTGACAGGAAACTGACCAGAGCAACAACAAAGGTCTATATTTACTCTTAACTGTCTTCGGATGTCCAAAGCCTTGACTAACACTTTAATATTTGCTCTTCCCTGAAAAGTGGAAGAGGGTTTGCTCCTCCAAAGCACAATACCGTAAGCTGAACACCGCGGAGGTGTTCCGCTGATATGAGCCTCCAATATCGCCGCTGCATTCAAGCAAGTGTCACCAAAGTCACCAAAACCCCCACAGGACGCCGGCAGAGGCTTCCTTCAGCTTGGAAGCCCTTCCAAAGTCATCACCATGGAAAACCTTAAGATTTCACAGCACATTCGTCCTGTGTTCCCCTTGCACAAGCGGCCAGGAAAAGTGTCTGTTAAGCCGACATTACCGGAACAAACGCATGCTACTACCCAGACCAGGCTGAGGGGCCAGAGGAGGATATAATTCCGAGCTATTATGCGGTGAAAAATGTGCATATATCATATCACAATCTACAGCAAGTAATTGCAAATTTGCAAGGACGGAGCTAATTTTACGACACAGGGACACCTGTATTCATCTCCATGTTAATAGAAAACAGGAAGCATAAATCCCAATTTTGCTGCAGCCAGTGTCAGTGGGGATGTTCCTTTAGGGAGATGCCTGTCTCCTCACCGTTAAAATATTGGTTAGCTCCCCTGGCTTTGTCTCCGGAGCGTCCTTTTTTGGAGACAAAATCACACATTACGATTATGAATGCTTTCCAGACCTACATCACAGCGGCTTGACACCGCTAATATCCATATATGCCAGGGGTCACCAACACGGTGCCCGCGGGTACCAGGTAGCCCGTAAGGACCAGATGAGTCGCCCGCTGGCCTGTTCTAAAAATAGCTCAAATAGCAGCACTTACCAGTGAGCTGCCTCTATTTTTTTAAATTGTATTTATTTACTATCAAGCTGCTCTCGCTTTGCTCGACATTTTTCTTTCTAAAAGAGACAAAACTCAAATAGAATTTGAAAATCCAAGAAAATATTTTAGAGACTTGGTCTTCGCTTGTTTAAATAAATTCATTTATTTTTTTACTTTGTTTCTGAAAACTTTCAGAAGGACAATTTTAGAGAAAAAAATCCAACCTTAAAAATGATTTTAGGATTTTTAAACACATATACATGTGTGAATGTGAGTGTGAATGTTGTCTGTCTATCTGTGTTGGCCCTGCGATGAGGTGGCGACTTGTCCAGGGTGTACCCCGCCTTCCGCCCGATTGTAGCTGAGATAGGCGCCAGCGCCCCCCGCGACCCCGAAAGGGAATAAGAAAATGGATGGATCGATGGAAGGATACCTATTTACCTTTTAAATTCCTTCCTCTTCTTTCCTGACAATTTAAATCAATGTTCAAGTAATTTTATTTTATTTTTTTTATTGTAAAAAATAGCAAATACATTTTTAATTTAATTCTTCATTTTAGCTTCTGTTTTTTCGACAAAGAATATTTATAAAATATTTCGTCAAACTCATTAAAATTCAAAAAAATTATCCTGGCAAATTTAGAAAATCTGTGGAATCAAATTTAAATCTTATTTCAAAGTGGATTTTAACTTATTTAAAACATGTCATCAAAATTCTAAAAATGTATCTTAATCAGGAAAAATTACTAATGATGTTCCATAAATTCTTTTAAAAAATTTTTTCAAAAAGATTCGAATTAGCTAGTTTTTCTCTTCATTTTTTTCGTTTGAATTTTGAACTTTAAAGAGTCGAAATTGTGCGATTTCTGAGTTGAATCGCAAAATGGATCTCATCTTGGAAAAGTTTGCAGAGAAGGAATAATTAACTGGAACTGAAAGAGATCCAGCATGGACAACAGAGAAGATAAGTCAATATTTTGTCTTCTCGAAGGAAAACCACTTTTTATCTACGATTTGGACTCCCTGAATGGCCTTGGCATGGAACAGGATTTTCTGAAGGAAATCTCCCCAAGACTCCTCAAAGTTAGATGCTTTTGACCTTCCTTTTTGTCAACAACATCTGTGGCCGAACTTTATCGGCCTCAGCCATACAAAAACATTCATCACCTCTCCCGAGTTAATTGGGCATATACGCACACACATGACCCCCACCCTTGAATCAACACCCTCACCACCGATTATCTCCTCTGGGGTTGTGGATGGCTGAGCGGCGCTACAGAGCGAACAGCGGGCCTGCGAAAACCCACCCCTCCCTCGGTTGCAAGTTGGTGTGATATATGTATGTTTAATGAGGTTTTTTCCTTGGATAAACAGTTTCAACATTTCATTTTCATTTTTTTCGTGTTGTCTGCTCTTTTAAATCGTTCAATTGAGTGTTTTTTTCATTATTTATTCTCTGCAAAAAACCTTCCGTAAGAGGAAAAAAAATGTACGACGGAATGACGGACAGAAATACCCATTTTCTATATATATATATTTATAGATTTATTTTTTAAAGGTAAATTGAGCAAATTGGCTATTTCTGGCAATTTATTGAAGTGTGTATCAAACTGGTAGCCCTTCGCATTAATCAGTACCCAAGAAGTAGCTCTTGGTTTCAAAAGGTTGGTGACCCCTGCCATAAGAAATGACAGATTCAATGTTTGCCTTGTAAAACCACATCATGATATTTCTTGCCACACCCTGAGGCTCCTTAGAAAGTAACACGAGTCAACTTGGTTGGCCCAAGTTAACTGGGAATCGATACAAATACCCAAGTACTCATAGGAGGGTAGTAAGAGGGTATAGAAGAGGGTTCGAACCAAGGTAAGTGTTAGAAAAATTGTGTGTAAATTACCAAACAACTGAGTTTCCATTGAACAGATGAGAGCTATCCCTGTTCGACCAAACAAGGTCTTGGAAGATTCCGCTGTGTACGTTGGAATTCGACGAAGCTGAATCCAGGACAAGCCCAAGCCTGAGGCATCTTTTTCTTTTGTCTTCAATGTGACCCAAAAAAAATGACTGTTTACAAACTCCCCATTTCTGTTGTGACATGTCCATGCATCCATTTTCTACCGCCTATTCCCTTTTTTGGGGTCGCGGGGGGCGCTGGCGCTTATCTCAGCTACAATCGGGCGGAAGGCGGGGTACACCCTGGACAAGTCGCCACCTCATCGCAGGGCCAACACAGATAGACAGACAACATTCACACACTAGGGCCAATTTAGTGTTGCCAATCAACCTATCCCCAGGTGCATGTCTTTGGAAGTGGGAGGAAGCCGGAGTACCCGGAGGGAACCCACGCATTCACGGGGAGAACATGCAAACTCCACACAGAAAGATCCCGACCTTCGTATTGTGACATGTGTTGTTGCGTAAACAATGAATATCTAAATAAAAGAGGAGACGAAAACCATTTTTGTCAGAGCGCGGTGGAGGAACTGTACAGACAGTACGGGGGCCATCCCTCCCCTCAAGATTGAGTCCGAATTTTATTCTGTCTCTGCTTGATTCCTTGCCTTTTGTCTTGTTTAATACATGTCATCAGTGTTTGAACCTGACAGTAAGACAGTACAATGAATTGTTTTATAGATGAAAACGTACAGACCTAAAGAAGACTTTGGAATCGAGTAAACAATCAAGTCACAGTCCACAGTTAGAAATAAATCTCAGCGACCTATGGTAGACAGTAGACATGAGTAGATGCACTAATGTACCACGCAACACCATCGTCAATTGTTCTGTGATGCAGAATATGTCCATCTACAAGACTGAGGCAGTACCAACCTACCTCTTCAGACTGACAAGTTTAGGGCAATCCGGCCGAGGCAGAGGTTTGAGTGCCATCCAGTTTCCCTGCTGTTCTCACTCGGAGCCAATCATTAAATGTGGAAATTAGACCACTAATTCACATGTCAGTCAGAGCTCATCCCAGCGCAAGCATGTCATTACACCACGGAAAGGAAGCGAGGAGTCGTTGTCAGGTCAGCCTCGACAAAGCTCCGGCAGGTGTACGTCACCTCATTAGTAACACCCAGAGCTTTGGTCTAATGAACTTAAGACAATGCTAATTAATGGAAGAGAACAAAGGCTTAACGTTTTTTTTTTGAGGAAGGCACCGTGGATGACAGCGTTTAAAGCAAGCCCTAAGCTCTGTTTGAGACGACTCCACCTCAGCTAATATAGTCACCTGTGACAATCTTTTAAAGGGAAGTCTCCGGTGGAAGGTGGAAGGTGGAGGGGTCTCCCCAGGGAGCAGGTGTCAGGTTTGTCTATCAGAAGGCTGAAAGGACGTGTTACCGGGCTCTATTGTATCGCGGTTGTCATTGACTGATCGGGTCCATTTAGCCGGTGAATGAAACCACCTGAATAGACGGAAGCGAGACAGGCCTCCTGACAAACAAGGAGCTCTGGAATATTCATGGAGGACCTGTGAGGAAAAGATTAATGTATCAGAAATTAAAACGTGGGGGCCCCCCGGACGTATGATCTTGCTCTAACACTTGGCCGGACCCGTGTCACCCGCCCGCTCGCGTCTGAAGTCAGCGTATGCCACTGCCAAGGTGGAGAGGAATCATTAAGCACCCCCCCGCCATTGTGTGAGCGGAATAATCAAACCCCCGGTTTTTTTTTCCACCCCACACACAGCGCCGACAATGAATAATTCCGAAGCCATTTGCAATGTTAACGCCACCTATCTGGGCCATCCATGCCTTTACGATAAGAGCTCCAAATATGCATTTCAACAGTCCGAACAGAAGCTGGCTTCACCGGCATTTCAAAGGACACCTGTCAGTCACCTGAAAGAGCTGTCAGTCCTCGTCACGCAACCCCGCCGGCTGAAATGGCCCCCCGAAAGATAATCTTTACTCTCCCGGTCTCCAACCTCCCCTCTCCCGCGTCAGAGCAGTTCTATTTGCGAAAGACTGACAAGTGATTTACACTGGAAAATGGATTGTGTTTAAACCGGAGTACAGGGGCTTATTCTTTTTAGCCGGCCGTCTTCCTCGCTCGGCGTACGGTTGTATCAAATCAGCTATCCTAAATGTGATCTGGGGCGCCACTGAATGTCATTATGTGTGATACCGGGGAACGCCGAACGGGCTGCGGAGGCTCAAAGGTGACGTTCGTTCTTCCTATCTCCAGGAACAGGACTGCAGCGGCTCTGCGGGAATAAGTTCAATCCTCCATTTTCTTTCCGGATGAGTAAGGAAATTGTGTTTGATGTAAATAGAAACGGAATAAAAATCACTTCCAACCCATATTCAGTTGAATATGCTACAAAGACAACATATTTGATGTTCAAACTGATAAACATTTTTTTTGTGTGCAAATAATCATTAACTTTAGAATTTGAGCAATCAATCAATCAATCAATGTTTACTTATATAGCCCTAAATCACTAGTGTCTCAAAGGGCTGCACAAACCACTACGACATCCTCGGTAGGCCCACATAAGGGCAAGGAAAACTCACACCCAGTGGGACATCGGTGACAATGATGACTATGAGAACCTTGGAGAGGAGGAAAGCAATGGATGTCGAGCGGGTCTAACATGATACTGTGAAAGTTCAATCCATAATGGATCCAACACAGTCGCGAGAGTCCAGTCCAAAGCGGATCCAACACAGCAGCGAGAGTCCTGTTCATAGCGGAGCCAGCAGGAAACCATCCCAAGCGGAGGCGGATCAGCAGCGCAGAGATGTCCCCAGCCGATACACAGGCAAGCAGTACATGGCCACCGGATCGGATCGGAACGGACCGGACCCCCTCCACAAGGGAGAGTGGGACATAGAAGAAAAAGAAAAGAAGCGGCAGATCAACTGGTCTAAAAAGGGAGTCTATTTAAAGGCTAGAGTATACAAATGGGTTTTAAGGTGAGACTTAAATGCTTCTACTGAGGTGGCATCTCGAACTGTTACCGGGAGGGCATTCCAGAGTACTGGAGCCCGAACGGAAAACGCTCTATAGCCCGCAGACTTTTTTTGGGCTTTGGGAATCACTAATAAGCCGGAGTCCTTTGAAGGCAGATTTCTTGCCGGGACATATGGTACAATACAATCGGCAAGATAGGATGGAGCTAGACCGTGTAGTATTTTATACGTAAGTAGTAAAACCTTAAAGTCACATCTTAAGTGCACAGGAAGCCAGTGCAGGTGAGCCAGTACAGGTATATATGTATGTATATATGTATATAAAGGTATATACAGTATAGGTATATATGTATGTATATATGTATATAAAGGTATATACAGTACAGGCGTAATGTGATCAAACTTTCTTGTTCTTGTCAAAAGTCTAGCAGCCGCATTTTGTACCAACTGTAATCTTTTAATGCTAGACATGGGGAGACCCGAAAATAATACGTTACAGTAGTCGAGACGAGACGTAACAAACGCATGGATAATGATCTCGGCGTCTTTAGTGGACAAAATGGAGCGAATTTTAGCGATATTACGGAGATGAAAGAAGGCCGTTTTAGTAACGCTTTTAATGTGTGCCTCAAAGGAGAGAGTTGGGTCGAAGATAATACCCAGATTCTTTACAGAGTCACCTTGTTTAATTGTTTGGTTGTCAAATGTTAGAGTTGTATTATTAAATAGAGTTCGGTGTCTAGCAGGACCGATAATCAGCATTTCCGTTTTTTTGGCGTTGAGTTGCAAAAAGTTAGCGGACATCCATTGTTTAATTTCATTAAGACGCCTCCAGCTGACAACAATCCGGCGTGTTGGTCAGCTTTAGGGGCATGTAGAGTTGGGTGCCAGCAACATGTGACAAAGAAGTTGGGAAAGGTGGCAATAAATACGAATAAAGTTGAGGAATGCTCATCAAACACTTAAAAGGAACATCCCACAGTCAAGGCGTTGAGGGGTTCCGGTTTGGTGACCGCAGGATTAGGTCTTGGCTTTTTGCAGATGATGTGGTCCTGATGGTTTCATCTGGCCGGGATCTTCAGCTCTCACTGGATCGGTTTGCAGCCGAGTGTGAAGCGACCGGAATGAGAATCAGCACCTCCAAGTCCGAGTCCATGGTTCTCGCCTGGAAAAGGGTGGAATGCCATCTCCGGGTTGGGGAGGAGACCCTGCCCCAAGTGGAGGAGTTCAAGTACCTAGGAGTCTTGTTCACGAGTGAGGGAAGAGTGGATCGTGAGATCGACAGGCGGATCGGCGCGGCGTCTTCAGTAATGCGGACGTTGTACCGATCCGTTGTGGTGAAGATGGAGCTGAGCCGGAAGGCAAAGCTCTCAATTTACCGGTCGATCTACGTTCCCATCCTCACCTATGGTCATGAGCTTTGGGTCATGACCGAAAGGATAAGATCACGGGTACAAGCGGCCCAAATGAGTTTCCTGTCTCTCCCTTAGAGATAGGGTGAGAAGCTCTGCCATCCGGGAGGAACTCAAAGTAAAGCCGCTGCTCCTCCACATCGAGAGGAGCCAGATGAGGTGGTTCGGGCATCTGGTCAAGATGCCACCCGAACGCCTCCCTAGAAAAGTGTTTAGGGCACGTCCAACTGGTAGGAGGCCACGGGGAAGACCCAGGACACGTTGGGAAGACTATGTCTCCCGGCTGGCCTGGGAACGCCTCGGGATCCCCCGGGAAGATCTAGACGAAGTGGCTGGGGAAAGAGAAGGCTGGGTTTCCCTGCTTAGGCTGCTGCCCCCGCAACCCGACTTCGGATAAGCGGAAGAAGATGGATGGATGGATCCCACAGGTGTGCAGGCTAATTGGGAACAGGTGGGTGCCATGATTGGGCAAAAAAGCAGCTTCCATGAAATGTGAAGTAATTCACAAACAAGGATGGGGTGAGGGTCACCACTTTGTAAGCAAATTATCGAACAGTTTTAGAACAACATTTCTCAACGAGCTATTGCAAGGAATTTAGGGATTTTACCATCTGAAGTCCGTAAAATCATCAACAAGTTCAGAGAATCTGGAGAAATCACTGCACGTAAGCGATGATATTACGGACTTTTGATCCCTCAGGCGGAACTGCATCGAAAAACAACATCAGTGTGTAAAGGGTATCACCACATGGGCTCAGGAACACCTCATAAAACCACTGTCAGTAACTACAGTTGGTCTCTACATCTGTAAGTGCAAGTTAAAACTCTACAATGCAAAGCCAAACCCATTTATCAACAATATCTTGAAACGCCGCCGGCTTGGCTGAACCCGAGCTCACCTAAGATGGACCAATGTAAAGTGGAAAGGTTCAAACTGATAAACATTTTTTTTGTTTGCAAATAATCATTAAATATAGAATTTGATGCCAGCAACACATGACAAAGAAGTTAAGAAAAGTGGCAATAAATACTGATAAAGTTGAGGAATGCTCATCAAATACTTATTTGGAACATCCCACAGGTGTGCAGGCTAATTGAGAACAGGTGGGTGCCATGATTGGGTATAAAAAAAGCTTCCCGAAAAATGCTCAGTCCTTCACGAGAAAAGATGGGGCGAGGTACACCCCTTTGTCCACAACTGCGTGAGCAAATAATCAAACAGTTTAAGAACAACGTTTCTCAAAGTGCAATTGCAAGAAATTTAGGGATTTCAACATCTACGGTCCATAATATCATCAAAAGGTTCAGAGAATCTGGAGAAATCACTCCACGTAAGCGGCATGGCTGGAAACCAACATTGAATGACCGTGACCTTCGATCCCTCAGACGGCACTGTATCAAACACCGACATCAATCTCTAAAGGATATCACCACATGGGCTCAGGAACACTTCAGAAAACCACTTTCATTAAATACAGTTGGTTGCTACATCTGTAAGTGCAAGTTAAAGCTCTACTATGTAAAGCGAAAGCCATTTATCAACAACATCCAGAAACGCCGCCGGCTTTTCTGGGCCCGAGCTCATCTAAGATCGATTCATGCAATGTGGAAAAGTGTTCTGTGGTCTGACGAGTCCACATTTCAAATTGTTTTTGGAAACTGTTTCCTCCTGAACAAAGAGGAAAAGAACCATCCGGATTGTTATAGGCGCAAAATTCAAAAGCCAGCATCTGTGATGGTATGGGGGTGCATTAGTGCCCAAGGTATGGGTAACTTACACATCTGTGAAGGCACCATTAATGCTAAAAGGTACATACAGGTTTTGGAACAACATATGTTGGCATTCAAGCAACGTTATCATGGACGCCCCTGCTTATTTCAACAAGACAAAGCCAAGCCATGTGTTACAACAGCGTGGCTTCTTAGTAAAAGAGTGCGGGTACTAGACTGGCCTGCCTGTTGTCCAGACCTGTCTCCATCGAAAACGTGTGGCGCATTATGAAGCCTAAAATACGACAACGGAGACCCCTTTCTTTTAAGGGGAGCTGTTTTTATACCCAATCATGGCACCCACCTGTTCCCAATTAGCCTGCGCACCGGTGGGATGTTCCAAATAATCATTTGATCAGCATTCCTCAACTTTATCAGTATTTATAGCCACCTTCTTTGTCACGTATTGCTGGCATCAAATTCTAAAGTTAATGATTTTTGGCACAAGAAAAAAAATGTTTATGAGTTTGAACATCAAATATGTTGTTTTTTTAGCATATTCAACTGAATATGGGTTGAAAATGATTTTTAAATCATTTTATTCTGTTTATATTTACATCTAACACAATTTCCCAACTCATATGGAAACGGGGTTTGTACAATCTTTTTGGAGGTGCATAATGTTTTCGCTATCTCCCTTTAGATCGGGGGGTGTCAAACTCATTTTAGATGGGCGGGGGGATGGGCACACGGAGAAAAACCCTCTCCCAAGTGTGTCGGACTGGTAAAATCACGGCAAGTTAACTTAAACATAAAGACAACTTCCGATTGTTTTCCATCCATTTTTCAGGCAACGGCTGTTTACTACCCCCCCCCCCTCCCTTAGAAAATGCTGTTGCCATGTAATCAGGGAAAGTCCAAATAGAGGCGTCCAATATATCGTACAAGGGCTTCACGGTGGAAGAGGGGTTAGTGCGTCTGCCTCACAATACGAATCTCCTGCAGTCCTGGGTTCAAATCCAGGCTCGGGATCTTTCTGTGTGGAGTTTGCATGTTCTCCCCGTGAATGCGTGGGTTCCCTCCGGGTACTCCGGCTTCCTCCCACTTCCAAAGACATGCACCTGGGGATAGGCTCCTCCCACCTCCAAAGACATGCACCTGGGGATAGGTTGATTGGCAACACTAAATTGGCCCTAGTGTGTGAATGTTGTCTGTCTATCTGTGTTGGCCCTGCGATGAGGTGGCGACTTGTCCAGGGTGTACCCTGCCTTCCGCCCGATTGTAGCTGAGATAGGCGCCAGCGCCCCCCGCGACCCCGAAAGGGAATAAGCGGTAGAAAATGGATGGATGGATGGGTTTCTTTCATTAAAAAAATTCTGGTAAATTTTTATGCTTAGCAAACTGGATAAAACCTGTTCGGGGGCCTGACCCAGCCCTGGGGCCGTACGTTTGACACCCTCGCTTTAGCTTGTATATTCAATTGCTTTATCAACTAAGTGAAAAGATGCTCAGATGCATTTAAGTGTTGCTTGAACAAGTTTCAGTTCACGGGCACTTGGTTGGCAAAGAAGCAAGTAAAGCTTCACCCTCCCCCCGCCCCCCCTCTCTCTCTCAAAAAGGCCATTCATTTGTGAAGCACCACTACCTTGTGTGCCACCAGCTGTTGGTGGTATTTACAGCTGAGTGCAGGGGATGCGTTCGGAGCCCAGGCTCGGAGGGCCGGCGCCACATCGGGCCAATTCCTGCCTCCCTTTTGGCGACTCTGTGAGGCGAGGCAGCAGCTCTGACCGTATAATAACAAAGACGACTGCGGAATATAATAACATATAAGACGAGTTAAGCACCGTAGTTCACTCAAACCTGATGGTTTCACGGCAAAAATGATATCATACTATAAAGCCAAAAGTATCTGGCCACCTGCCTGGACTCACATATGAACTTGAAGTGCCATCCCATTCCTAACCTATAGGGTTCAACGTGATGTCGGTCCACCTTTTGCAGCTATTACAGCTTCAAGTCTTCTGGGAAGGGCTGTCCACAAGGTTGCAGAGTGTGTTTATAGGAATTTTCCACCATTCTTCCATTGGTGAGGTGACATACTGATGTTGGTCTCAGTCTCCGTTTTAATTCATCCCAAATATGTTCTGTCGTGGCCAGGTCAGGACTCTGTGCAGGCCAGTCAAGTTCATCCACACCAGCCTCTGTTTTCCATGCCTTTATTGATGCCAAAGTGCTGAAACGTAACACACCCTTGTGTCGCCTTATAGGACAAATGTGGAAGTAGAAACAGCATAAGCAGCTTGCACATTTGAACACAGACCTCTTTAAATTGCATTTATATAGCATGACATAAATCGCAGCTGATATCACTCATGTAAGTCAAGGGCTGCTACGATTTTAATTGAAAAGAATCTTTGATTTATCTTCTGTTGCGTCGAATAAACATTTAATGAGTGTTAGTATTACGAATTGATAATTTTGTGCCGCATCTAGAACATACACTATACTGCCAAAAGTGCCTTGACTCACATATGAACTTGAAATGCCATCCCATTCCTAACCTATAGGGTTCAATATGACGTCGGTCCACCTTTTGCAGCTTTTATAGCTTCAACTCTTCTGGGAAGGGCTGTCCACAAGGTTGCACTCTGTTTATAGGAATTTTCCACCAATCTTCTACTGGTGAGGTGACATACTGATGTTGGTCGAGAAAGCTTGGCTCTTAATCTCCGTTCTAATTCATCCCAAATATGTTCTGTCGCGGCCAGGTCAGGACTCTGTGCAGGCCAGTCAAGTTCATCCACACTGAACTCTGTCATCCATGTCTTTATGTATGTGAAAGTGCTGAAACGTAACACACATTTGTGTCGCCTTATAGGACAAATGTGGGAGTAGTAACAACATAAGCAGCTTGCACAATTGAATGCTTACGTCTTTAAAGTTCATTTATATATCATATGAAGATAAATCTCAGCTGATATCACTCATTTAAGTCAGGGGCTACTACGATTTTAATTGGAAAAAAATCTTTATTTTATCTTCTGTTGCGTCGAATAAACATTTAATGAGTGTTACTATTACGAATTGATAATTTTGTGCCGCATCTAGAACATACACTATACTGCCAAAAGTGCCTTGACTCACATATGAACTTGAAATGCCATCCCATTCCTAACCTATAGGGTTCAATATGACGTCGGTCCACCTTTTGCAGCTTTTATAGCGTCAAGTCCTCTGGGAAGGGCTGTCCACAAGGTTGCGGAGTGTGTTTATAGGAATTTTCCACCATTCTTCCATTGGTGAGGTGACATACTGATGTTGGTCGAGAGAGCCTGGCTCTTAATCTCCGTTCTAAATAATCCCAAATATGTTCTGTCACGGCCAGGTCAGGACTCTGTGCAGGCCAGTCAAGTTCATCTGTGTGTGAATGGGTGAATGTGGAAATGGTGTCAAAGCGCTTTGAGTACCTTGAAAGTAGAAAAGCGCTATACAAATATAACCCATTTACCATTTACTCAGGACTTTTGTATTGTGAGGCACATGCACTAACCCTTGTCCCACCGTTCTGCCTTTGACCGTCATGATCCACTACTTGGATCATGTCATGTTCTGTTTTTGTTCTGTTTGTATATCACATCCTGTTATTTGACGTCCTTAGTTCCTGGTGGCACTTCCTGTTTTGTTCCGTTGTCATAGTTACCCATTTAGTGTCACCTGCCTTCTGTTTGTCACGTGCACCTGATTTTTGAGTATCTCTTTATAAAAGCCTGCCCTCTTGGTTCGTTCTGTAATTTGCTTTTGATGCAACAGGTGACGTCGCTAACCCGCATTGTGGTAAATATCTTTTTGATCTTCGATGCTATTTAGTTCGTTCGTACCTAGTTCACATGCTAGCGCTTTCTGTTTTTTTCTAGCTCCCATGCTAGTTCAGTTGGTTTTGTTTATAGTGCCTATGTGCAAGTCTTTTTGTTCCTAGACTTTTTTTGTAGTCACAAATAAATATTTTTTTACCTTTACGCTGTGTCCCTTCCGCATTTCATCATTGAGAGAACGCAACTTCAACACGATGCCAGCTAAACGTCACAAGATTGTTTTTTTTTTTTGTTTAAAAATAGAACTAGCACAAATGCACAAAATCATAATGTTGTTGGGATTTTTTTTTACAATTAGATGTTGTGGTTAATCATTTATTTGACGTTATCTAGATTTTCATCAGTCAACTCATTGGTGTTAATTTTTTAATCCATCTGTTCTAATTCATCCCAAATATGTTCTGTCGCGGCCAGGTCAGGACTCTGTGCAGGCCAGTCAAGTTCATCCACACTGGACTCTGTCATCCATGTCTTTATGTATGTGAAAGTGCTGAAACGTAACACACATTTGTCTCGCCTTATAGGACAAATGTGGGAGTAGTAACAACATAAGCACCGAAAAATATATCGAGATATATATCGAATATCGAGTTTAAGTAAAATTATATCGAGATATACTTTTTCGTCCATATCGCCCAGCCCTAAAACTACACAATCCTTTACCGAGGTGTGATTTGTAGTCCCAAAAAAGATGTGTTACTCCTGTCACAATTATTGTATCCAAGTTATCACAAAACGTTGTGTTACATCGAGTTCAGCTCACCTTGCGAGCAGACAAAGGCTGTCTTTGATCCTACCAAGCAGAAGGTTTGTCAAACTCCACTGTATATGATGGGAAGCGACACGAAGGCGTCGGTTTCTTTCTTCTATTGTAATCCACAGGAAGATTTTGTCTTGACCCGACCGAGATCTATAAAAGCGGATAGGAAGCAGGACCCGACTCTCCTCCAGGCCCCTTTATTTGAACTGTTTTATGACCTTTTCTTTGAACTTTTTTGTAACCAAAGGCGATGGCTGTTTACGACCCCCCGCCCCTTAGAAACAGCAACAGCTGTTTCAGCTGTAATCAGGGAAAGTCCAAATAAAAGAGTGTCATGATCCGCTACTTGGATCATGACATATTCTGTTTTTGTTCCGTCTTTGTATGGTGTTCTAGTACTTGACTTCCTTAGTTCCTGGTGGCACTTCCTGTTTTGTTCTGTTGTCTTAGTTACGTATTAGTGTCACCTGCCTCTTGTTTTTTACGCGCACCTGCTTCGTAACGACTATCCTTATTTAATCCTGCCTTTTTCGTTACTCGCGCTCGCATTCTAGTTTCTGTTCCATGCAACAGGTGGCGACGCTGATTCCCGATTGTGGTAAAAGACTATTTTTGTACTTGTTAGCTTCCACGCTATTCCTTTGTTTATTCCCTAGCTCACATGCTAGCGTCTTCAGTTCCTTCTAGCTCCCATGCTAGTTCTGTTTGTTTTGTCTTTAGTGCCTTGTGCAAGTGTTTATGTTCCTAGTCTGTGTTTTGTAGTATAAATTCCTACCTTCACGTTATGCAACTGCATCATAGATAGAACAAACCCGCACCACGATGCCAGCTAAGCGTCACAATCTTTCGTCAGAGCGAGGGACGACACTGTACAAGAGTACGGTGTCTACGCGTTTCTCCTCATTGAGCCGAATTTAATTCTCCATCCATCCATCCATTTTCTACCGCTTGTCCCTTCTGGGGTCACGGGGGATGCTGAAGCCTATCTCAGCTGCATTCGGGCGGAAGGCGGGGTACACCCTGGATGAGTCGCCACCTGATCACAGGGCCAACACAGATAGACAGACAACATCCACACACTAGGGCCAATTTTAGTGTTGCCAATCAACCTATCCCCAGGTGCATGTCTTTGGAGGTGGGAGGGGCCTATCCCCAGGTTCATGTCTTTGGAGGACTACTCACGACCCTCGTATTGTGAGGCACATGCACTAACCCCTGTACCACCGTGCTGCCAAATGCCTGTTAATTCTGTCTCTTTTTAATTCCTTGCTTCTTGTCTTGTTTAATAGATGGCATCAGTGTTTGAACCTGACAATTCCCAATTGAAAATAATAGATATTAAGATGTTGTTTTTGATCAGTGACTTACTATGTGAAAACTGATTTCTGAGTATTTTAACTCGAGGGCGGCATAGTTCGGTTGGTAGAGTGGCTGTGCCAGCAACTTGAGGGTTGCAGGTTCGATTCCCGCTTGTGCCATCCTAGTCCCTGCCGTTGTGTCCTTGGGCAAGACACTTTATCCACCTGCTGCCAGTGCCACCCACACTGGTTTAAATGGAACTTAGATATTGGGTTTCACTATGTAAAGCGCTTTGAGTCACTTGAGAAAAAGTGTTGCATGGCTCGGTTGGTAGAGTGGCTGTGCCAGCAACTTGAGGGTTGCAGGTTCGATTCCCGCTTCCGCCATTCTAGTCACTGCCGTTGTGTCCTTGGGCAAGACACTTTACCCACCTGCTGCCAGTGCCACCCACACTGGTTTAAATGGAACTTAGATATTGGGTTTCACTATGTAAAGCGCTTTGAGTCACTTGAGAAAAAGTGTTGCATGGCTCGGTGGGTAGAGTGGCCGTGCCAGCAACTCGAGGGTTGCAGGTTCGATTCCCGCCTCCGCCATTCTAGTCACTGCCGTTGTGTCCTTGGGCAAGGCACTTTACCCACCTGCTGCCAGTGCCACCCACACTGGTTTAAATGGAACTTAGATATTGGGTTTCACTATGTAAAGCGCTTTGAGTCACTAGAGAAAAAGTGTTGCATAGCTCGGTGGGTAGAGTGGCCGTGCCAGCAACTCGAGGGTTGCAGGTTCGATTCCCGCTTCCGCCATTCTAGTCACTGCCGTTGTGTCCTTGGGCAAGGCACTTTACCCACCTGCTCCCAGTGCCACCCACACTGGTTTAAATGGAACTTAGATATTGGGTTTCACTATGTAAAGCGCTTTGAGTCGCTTGAGAAAAAGTGTTGCATGGCTCGGTTGGTAGAGTGGCCGTGCCAGCAACTCGAGGGTTGCAGGTTCGATTCCCGCTTGTGCCATCCTAGTCACTGCCGTTGTGTCCTTGGGCAAGGCACTTTACCCACCTGCTCCCAGTGCCACCCACACTGGTTTAAATGGAACTTAGATATTGGGTTTCACTATGTAAAGCGCTTTGAGTCACTTGAGAAAAAGTGTTGCATAGCTCGGTTGGTAGAGTGGCCATGCCAGCAACTCGAGGCTTGCAGGTTCGATTCCCGCTTCCGCCATTCCGGTCACTGCCGTTGTGTACTTGGGCAAGGCACTTTACCCACCTGCTCCCAGTGCCACCCACACTGCTTTAAATGTAACTTAGATATTGGGTTTCACTATGTAAAGTGCTTTGAGTCACTTGAGAAAAGCGCTATATAAATATAATTCACTTCACTTCACAAGTATAAAACTGCTTTTTCAAAGTAATCATTTCTTATTTCAAGCATGAACCATAAAATCCAAACTTTGACACGATTGTCTCATAATTAAAAGCCGAATGGACTTTGCTGTTTTATTTTCAATGGAACAATAGAAAATAGGTAGAGCTCGGTTGGTAGAGTGGCTGTGCCAGCAACTTGAGGGTTGCAGGTTCGATCCCCGCTTCTGCCATCCTAGTCACTGCCATTGTGTCCTTGGGCAAGACACTTTACCCACCTGCTCCCAGTGCCACCCACACTGGTTTAAATGTAACTTAGATATTGGGTTTCACTATGTAAAGCGCTTTGAGTCACTTGAGAAAAAGCGCTATATAAATATACTTCACTTCACTTCGAGTATTCTGTTGTTTTTCCATTGTAGAAAAAAACACTTTGCACTAAATTTTTGACGCGATGCCACTTTTTCTGTTAAAAAAATCGTTTGAAAAGGCAGACAAGGCTGCTGGGAACTAAAAGATGTCAGAATCCCTTAGAGGACAAGCATGCACGAGATGAAATGTTTCCGGAGTGAACAACACGTTAAGGAGTTAATCAAATGAAGTGAATAAACGAACAAAAGGGAGTCGTTACCACGCCTGTATGTTTCCCCACATCCGCACGCAAATGAACGCCAATAGATGTTCCTGTACAGCAGCTGTCGAGCAAATTATTTCGGCCGAGTACGATTTTCGCAGTTGAAGAAGTCACCGGAAAGCCATCCACCTGAGTCCCAAATGAGTGTGTAATTGACTCCTTAGGGAAAATAACTCAGCCTAACTACTGGAAATAATGTGTAAATTCAATACATTTCCTAATGAGCTCATTTGAGTTTGCCGCAATTATATTTGCCAGTCTAGGTGCAGATAGAATTCTGCGGCACGAGCTGAGGTGAATAAACCCCCCGCCCCCCCCTCCCCTTCTATTAATTAAAATTAGCATACGGGCCTGTCAACACTTCTCAGAGGCACGTTGTAACAATGCCATTTAGCCCCGCGTCAAGCCATGCCAGCGCCATGAATGAATGCGCGCGGCGGGTAAATGCCTCCCCACCCCTAGCGACAGGGGCAGAATAGGACTGGCAGTGCCGGCTCTGACGCACAAAAGAGGCTGCGTTTTAACAGCCAGGGCCTGGCCTCTGACCAGGGGGGGGGGGGCGTCCACATCAACACTGCTTACACTCCACCATACCTCCCGGCCAACCAGCTCCATAAACACTGAGGCGGCTTTAAAAAAAATAAATAAATAAATAAAAAAGACCACCTGAGTGATAGAGCATGTGTGTGCAGGCAGGAATAAAGACATGTTCATTCCTGCCAAAAAAAAGACAAAAAAAAAAAAAATGTACTGTACTCATTACTTGCCAACCCTCCCGGATTTAGCGCCTCTCCCGAAAACCTCCCGGGCAAATTTTCTGCCGAAAATCTCCCGAAATTCATGCACACCTGGAGGCCACGCCCCCTCCAGCTCCATGCGGACCTGAGTGACGTGTCAATTTCCACACTTCTATTAGCCCCAGGTCCGGTGGACCCGGACATATTATATGTAATAGAAATGTGTAGGAGGTTCCGACACTAGGTTGCAACATTGTTTGTCAACACTGTCTGCTCTCACTTTCTCGCACATTTGACCCTTTAATGTTCTTTGTACCTACACTCTGTACTCCTCCTGTCTAGGCTGGCTGTGTGTGTGTGTGTGTGTGTGTGTGTGTGTGTGTGTGTGTGTGTGTGTGTGTGTGTGTGTGTGTGTGTGTGTGTGTGTGTGTTACACAGAACATCAATTTCCACACTTCTATTAGCCCTGGGTCCAGTGGACCCGGACATCTTATATGTAATAGAAGTGTGTAGGGCGGGTGTATGGTGTGTGGTCATTAAATATGTATTCTGATAAATGTTCTTCACAGAAAATGAGCCAAAGTCAGTGAGTCTCAGATTGAATAATCTATCAATTGTATCATTTTTTTTAAAATAAAATGCAACAGGTCCATCAGACCCACAAACGCTGGCTGAGTAACAACAGTATGAACTTTGCATGGAAAATTTCTCTGCCAGTTTCTGCATCCCACAGGGATTATTCTTTTGTGTTTCTGCACCTGCGGTTCCCACACAAGGTTGCAACATTGTTTGTCAACACGATCTGCTCTCATTTTCTCACACATTTGACCCTCTGATGCTCTGTGTACCTAGACTACCTTTACCTGCGGTTCCCACACAAGGTTGCAACATTGTTTGTCAACACTGTCTGCTCTCATTTTCTCGCACATTTGACCCTCTGATGCTCTGTGTACCTAGACTACCTTTACCTGCGGTTCCCACACAAGGTTGCAACATTGTTTGTCAACACTGTCTGCTCTCATTTTCTCGCACATTTGACCCTCTGATGTTCTGTGCACCTAGACTACCTTTACCTGCGGTTCCCACACAAAGTTGCAACATTGTACGTCAACACTGTCTGCTCTCATTTTCTCGCACATTTGACCCTCTGATGTTCTGTGCACCTAGACTATCTTTACCTGCGGTTTCCACACAATGTTGCAACATTGTTTGTCAACACGGTCTGCTCTCATTTTCTCGCACATTTCACCCTTTAATGTTCTTTGTACCTACACTCTGTCCTCCTACTGTCTAGGTCTGCTGTGTGTTTGTGTTACACAAAACATCAATTTTCACACTTCTATTAGCCCCGGGTCTAGTGGACCCGGACATCTTATATGTAACATAAATGTGTAGGGGGGTGTGTGGTCATTAAATATGTATTCTGATATATGTTCTTCACAGAATATGAGCCAAAGTCTGTAAGTCTTAGTTTGAAGAATTGATCAATTGTATCATTCTTCTTTTAATAAAATAATGAAAATGGGTCCCACAGACCCCAAACACCTCTAACAGATCAGGCCCTAAGTGTTTTGCTGTGCCTACACAACAAACAGGTTTGAAAATAATTTCTTCGAACCATCCAATGCAAATCAATAATAAACTTAAAATATTCTTATCAAAAGGTGCCAGAACGGAGAAGCCAACGAGGAAGGCGCCCCCCCCCGTATTGTTGTCTGTCATCGTTACACCGGTGCTGCCAGTGAGAGGTATTGTTGCTCAGTGAAGCAGGCGAGGCTGAAGTTGCATTGTTGTGCCAGGATTTGAAAACAGGCAGAGTTATCAATAGAGCGCAGACTACTGGGCTCACTGGGCTGTGCCTCTCGATACACTTCACAACCTCGCCGCACGCCACAGCGCCGCTCGTGCACAATACTGAGACAAACTCTTTGTTTTCCGGAATGGATCCCGCTCTAAGTCGAATGGAAAGACAGCGCCACGCTTCCGACACTGTTTTTTATTTATTTATTTTTTTTAATTAATGAAATATCATTATGGTTTTCTGGTTATGAATACAGTTGGGTGGCCTGATTGCATTAAGACATATTTAACGCTATCGTTTGCTTACGCTGGCGGGACAAAGACAGGAGAGTCTCCAACGGCAGCAAGGGAGAAAATGTAAAAAAAAGCCTTGGGCTGCCTTTGATATTTTCATTTTTCACATGTTATCCTATGACCTGGACTACATCTAACATACCTCGACTGGAGGTCAGGAGGAATCAGAGACGAGGGAAGAATGGGGGCGGGGGGGGTATTTCTTCCTCTTTATTTACCAGACCAAGAGTTCCATACACACACCTCAACCCTCTTACAAACCCCGTTTCCATATGAGTTGGGAAATTGTGTTAGATGTAAATATAAACGGAATACAATGATTTGCAAATCCTTTTCAACCCATATTCATTTGAATGCACTACAAAGACAAGATATTTGATGTTCAAACTCATAATTTTTTATTTTTTTTTGCAAATAATAACTTAGAATTTCATGGCTGCAACATGTGCCAAAGTAGTTGGGAAAGGGCATGTTCACCACTGTGTTACATCACCTTTTCTTTTAACAAAGATTCCAGAAAACACAGTGAGATGTTCTACCTCTTGTGCAAAACACAAATGCATAAAATGACTCAACACATTAAATGACGAGTAAAATATTTACAAATAGAACAACCAACTTCTAAAACATTAAAACCAACTCCAAAACACATAAAATGACTCCGAAGAGATGCACAGTGACATCTAAAACGTAAATTACTCCTAAAACACATAACAAAACTCCTAAAACTCACAATAAGACTCCTAAAACACATTAAGACTCCTAAAACACGTAAAAATACTCCTAAAAACATGTAAAAAGACTCCTAAAACAAATTTAAAAACAGAATGAGGTGTTTGCATCATTTGTGAGCACATACACTTGGTGACCTTGTAGGTGAACAGTGAAGGTGAATGGAAGACCTGAAGGATAAAATAATTTACGGGTGCGCATCATCAGTAGTGTTCCTCTGGGTCACCGGGTCAACGTTTGGGAACTGAGGAAAGTAGTTATTAAAGCTTTGAAAGTGGAATTCTTTCCCATTTTTGTTTTATGTAGAGCTTCAGTCCTTCAACAGTCTGGGGTCTCCGCTGTCGTATTTCCCGCTTCATAATGCACCACAAATTTTCAATGGGAGACAGTTCTGGACTGCATGCGGGCCAGGAAAGTACCCGCACTCTTTTTTTTTTTAACGACGCCACGCCGTTGTAACAAGTGCTGATGTGAAGACTGGGACTTGGGCATGGATTTTTTTTCCCGAGGTGCAAAGCGAAAGATATTTTTTATTTTAACACTATAACTACAAAAAAAGGTAAACAAAAGGCGCGCACAATGGCGGAGAACAAACTTGACTAATGAAAACAAAAACTGGCACAAAGGCAGAACTATGGACAAAAAACAAAACTTAATAACTGTGACATAAATAAACCAAACACTTATGTGGCATGGGCAGGAGGGAAACTATGATTAACAGGCATGGCATGAAGGGAGTATCGAGGTATCGAGGATGATATATGGTGATGGGGGCGGCATGGCGTAGTGGGTAGAGCGGCTGTGCCAGAAACCTGAGGGTTGCAGGTTCACTTCCCACCTATTGACATCTAAGTCGTTGCCGTTGTGTCCTTGGGCAGGACACTTCACCCTTTGCCCCCGGTGCCGCTCACACTGGTGAATGAATGATAGGTGGTGGTCAGAGGGGCCGTAGGCGCAAACTGGCAGCCACGCTTACGTCAGTCCACCCCAGGGCAGCTGTGGCTACAGATGTAGCTTACCACCACCAGGTGTGAATGAATGATGGGTTCCCACTTCTCTGTGAGCGCTTTGAGGACATAACAATAGAAAAGCGCGATATAAATCTAATCCATTATTATTATTATTATTATTATGTTGACAGGACGAACAACAGAAACAGACTGGCTTAAATAGCAGTGACATGATCAGTGAAAACAAGTGCGAGACTCAACACGTGAAACTAGTGGGTTGCTATGGTGACAAAAGTGCACAAAGAGTCTAAAAACAAAACCGAACATGACGAAAACAAACACAGACATGACAGCTGAATGTGGCTTGGCATTGTCTTGCTGAAATAAGCAGGGGCCATCCATCCATCCATCCATCATCTTCCGCTTATCCGAGGTCGGGTCGCGGGGGCAGCAGTCTAAGCAGGGAAGCCCAGACTTCCCTATCTCCAGCCACTTCGTCTAGCTCTTCCCGGGGGATCCCGAGGCGTTCCCAGGCCAGCCGGGAGACATAGTCTTTCCAACGGTTCCTGGGTCTTCCCCGTGGCCTCCTACCAGCTGGACGTGCCCTAAACACATCCCTAGGGAGGCGTTCGGGTGGCATCCTGACCAGATGCCCGAACCACCTCATCTGGCTCCTCTCGATGTGGAAGAGCAGCGGCTTTACGTTGAGTTCCTCCCGGGTGGCAGAGCTTCTCACCCTATCTCTAAGGGAGAGCCCCGCCACCCGGCGGAGGAAACTCATTTCGGCCGCTTGTACCCGTGATCTTATCCTTTCGGTCATGACCCAAAGCTCATGACCATAGGTGAGGATGGGAACGTAGATCGACCGGTAAATTGAGAGCTTTGCCTTCCGGCTCAGCTCCTTCTTCACCACAACGGATCGGTACAACGTCCGCATTACTGAAGACGCCGCACCGATCCGCCTGTTGATCTCACGATCCACTCTTCCCTCACTCGTGAACAAGACTCCTAGGTACTTGAAGTCCTCCACTTGGGGCAGGGTCTCCTCCCCAACCCGGAGATGGCATTCCACCCTTTTCCGGGCGAGAACCATGGACTCGGACTTGGAGGTGCTGATTCTCATTCCGGTCGCTTCACACTCGGCTGCGAACCGATCCAGCGAGAGCTGAAGATCCCGGTCAGATGAAGCCATCAGGACCACATCATCTGCAAAAAGCAGAAACCTAATCCTGCGGTCACCAAACCGGAACCCCTCAACGCCTTGACTGCGCCTAGAAATTCTGTCCATAAAAGTTATGAACAGAATGGGTGACAAAGGACAGCCTTGGCGGAGTCCAACCCTCACTGGAAATGTGTCCGACTTACTGCCGGCAATGCGGACCAAGCTCTGACACTGATCTTACAGGGAGTGGACCGCCACAATAAGACAGTCCGATACCCCATACTCTCTGAGCACTCCCCACAGGACTTCCCGAGGGACACGGTCCAATGCCTTCTCCAAGTCCACAAAGCACATGTAGACTGGTTGGGCAAACTCCCATGCACCCTCAAGAACCCTGCCGAGAGTATAGATCTGGTCCACAGTTCCACAACCAGGACGAAAACCACACTGTTCCTCCTGAATCCGAGGTTCGACTATCCGACGTAGCCTCCTCTCCAGTACACCTGAATAAACCTTACCGGGAAGGCTGAGGAGTGTGATCCCACAATAGTTGGAACACACCCTCCGGTCCCCCTTCTTAAAGAGAGGAACCACCTCCCCGGTCTGCCAATCCAGAGGTACCGCCCCCGATGTCCACGCGATGCTGCAGAGTCTTGTCAACCAAGACAGCCCCACAGCATCCAGAGCCTTAAGGAACTCCGGGCGGATCTCATCCACCCCCGGGGCCTTGCCACCGAGGAGCTTTTTAACTACCTCAGCGACCTCAGCCCCAGAAATAGGAGAGTCCACTACAGATTCCCCAGGCACCGCTTCCTCAAAGAAAGACGTGTTGGTGGGATTGATGAGGTCTTCGAAAGCAGGGGCGTCCATGAAAAAGACGGCGCTTAGATGGCAGCATATGTTGTTCCAAAACCTGTATGTACCTTTCAGCATTAATGGTGCCTTCACAGATGTGACTTGGGCACTAATGCACCCCCATACCATCACAGATGCTGGTTTCTGAACATTGCGTCGATAACAGTCCGGATGACACGATTTCGAATATGTTGTCTTTGTAGAACATCCAACTGAATATGGCTTGAAATTTATTTGCAAATCATTGTATTCCGTTTATATTTACATCTAACAGAAGTTCCCAACTCATATGGAAACGGGGTTTGTACACCAGCACTAAAACAACTACGACCATCTTCATCCTCTGTCAGGCCGGCTATTAAAACATGACATACACACACACATGTGAGCAGACTGGTGCTGTAACGATATCAATATTTTGGTACCGGTATTAAAAATGTTTCAGGTCTTTTCTAAATAAAGGGGATCTACTCAGTGGTAGGTCAAACCCCGGCCGAGTCACACCAAAGACCAGGGGCGTCGCCAGACAGATTTCACTGGGGCACGTGCCCCACTGTTGATCTGCAGTGCCCCAGTAAAAATTTCACCAATAAAAAAAAAAAAAACGCTTTAGAGTTTTAAGTCTACATAACATAGACAACAGCACACATACTACTTAGTATGGTAATTGATTTCTACTGTATTCACTCCATGAAACAATGAGCACATGGCTAATTAATATGGTAATTTATTCACGGGGGGATCGAGACTTCAGTTGAGGGAGAGAGAGAGGTAGGTAACGTTAGCCAACAACAATTTGTTGATTACATTATTTCGATTTTGATTTGACTCAAACTGTAACTCCTAGATGGATTTAAAAAAGTTATTCGCCCACAGCAGAGAAGAAGCAGCAGGAATGAGAGATGTAAGTGAAGTCCTAGCTAGCTAGGCAACATCATTGTCTTAAGTTGATGCTAAGTTAGCTAACGTTATTCCTTGTATCAAGACAAACATATTCATTTGCTGTACGAGCTGTCGGGGGAATTTCCAATCGGTTATTGTCTGCTGGTTCTGCATCAATGATAATTTGGAGTAAGCATGTGTGAGTTGAGTGCTTCTCAAATGGTTTATCTTCAGGAAGGAAAACATTTTTCCATATCATCAAGTCGTGAGCCAAATTTGTAAATCATTCAAGTTTAGCACAGTAGACTTGTCTTGTTAATCGGTGTGACTCTGACTAAAATAATCTTATTTTGTCACCAGAAAAAGCATCTGGTTTTGTTTCCAGAAAAAATAGTAACATTTCTGTATTTCATGGTAAACTCACCTTCCCTTTATTTCCAAAATCCTCGAAAAAAAATTGTTGCGGAGCAGTTAAATGAACAATCAGCATCAAGGGTTCAAATTGGGGGTTAAATCACCAAAAATTATTCCCGGGTGCGGCTCTTATATTGGATTTCATGACATCGTGCAAGTATCCTAAATGCTGCTACATGTACATAAAACACATCCATTCACTGGAAATGGAGGATGTATAAAACTGCTCTCAGCGTCTTGAGCGGCATTTTGACGGTGTTTACCCAAAAAAAAAAAAAAAACTGGTAATGCCAGGGGCCATGGCTTTGAGTCGGGGGTATTACATTATTAATTAAAATACAAGTCGCCTTCTTGCCTATGGGTGTACAATGTAACACACTTGATTGAATCAGCTGGCGGCGGCCCTGCTATACGGCTCTTTTCCGCTGGAAGGGATGGGAAAAATCTGCGGATACATTACTCTACACACACACACACACACACACGCATGGACGCACACACACACACACATAGTGGAAGAATGGACCAAGGGCCTGTGTAGTGTGTTGCAATTTAACACATTTTATTAGAGGGGATCTATTTAATCTTTTTAGAACACATTTTACAGCCTTAAAGGGGAACATTATCACAATTTCAAAAGGGTTAAAAACAATAAAAATCAGTTCCTGTCACGTCTGTAAATCTGGTTTTTGGGGCTGGGAGCTTGTGGGTTGGTTCTGCCCGGTGCGGTTCCAAGCCACAGCGACCAGCACATCCCCCACCTCCAGTTTTTTGACCGATTAAGCTGCAGCTTCCAGCAAGGCCACCTCGTCCAAGTCCACGCCAAAGTCCAAGTCCACGCCAAAGTCCAAGTCAACCGCCAAGCCCAAGTCCAAGTCCACCACCAAGCCCAAGTCCAAGTCCACCGCCAAGCCCAAGTCCAAGTCCACCGCCATGCCCAAGTCCAAGTCCACCGCCATGCCCAAGTCCAAGTCCACCGCCATGCCCAAGTCCAAATCCACCGCCATGCCCAAGTCCAAGTCCACCGCCAAGCCCAAGTCCAAGTCCACCGCCAAGCCCAAGTCCAAGTCCACCGCCAAGCCCAAGTCCAAGTCCACCGCCAAGCCCAAGTCCAAGTCCACCGCCAAGCCCAAGTCCAAGTCCACCGCCAAGCCCAAGTCCAAGTCCACCGCCATGCCCAAGTCCAAGTCCACCGCCAAGCCCAAGTCCAAGTCCACCGCCATGCCCAAGTCCAAGTCCACCGCCAAGCCCAAGTCCAAATCGACCGCCAAGCCCAAGTCCAAGTCCACCGCCAAGCCCAAATCCAAGTCCACCGCCAAGCCCAAGTCCAAGTCCACCGCCAAGCCCAAGTCCAAGTCCACCGCCAAGCCCAGGTCCAAGTCCACCGCCAAGCCCAAATCCAAGTCCACCGCCAAGCCCAAGTCCAAGTCCACCGCCAAGCCCAAGTCCAAGTCCACCGCCAAGCCCAAGTCCAAGTCCACCGCCATGCCCAAGTCCAAGTCCACCGCCAAGCCCAAGTCCAAGTCCACCGCCATGCCCAAGTCCATGTCCACCGCCAAGCCCAAATCCAAGTCCACCGCCAAGCCCAAATCCAAGTCCACCGCCAAGCCCAAGTCCACCGCCATGCCCAGGTCCAAGTCCACCGCCAAGCCCAAGTCCAAGTCCACCGCCAAGCCCAAGTCCAAGTCCACCGCCAAGCCCAAATCCAAGTCCACCGCCTAGCCCAAGTCCAAGTCCACCGCCAAGCCCAAGTCCAAGTCCACCGCCAAGCCCAAGTCCAAGTCCACCGCCAAGCCCAAGTCCAAGTCCACCACCAAGCCCAAGTCCAAGTCACCCGCAATGCCCAAGTCCAAATCGACCGCCAAGCCCAAGTCCAAGTCCACCGCCAAGCCCAAGTCCAAGTCCACCGCCAAGCCCAAGTCCAAGTCCACCGCCATGCCCAAGTCCAAGTCCACCGCCAAGCCCAAGTCCAAGTCCACCGCCAAGCCCAAGTCCAAGTCCACCGCCAAGCCAAGTCCACCGCCAAGCCAAGTCCACCGCCAAGCCCAAGTCCAAGTCGACCGCCAAGCCCAAGTCCAAGTCCACCGCCAAGCCCAAGTCCAAGTCCACCGCCAAGCCAAGTCCACCGCCAAGCCAAGTCCACCGCCAAGCCCAAGTCCAAGTCCACCGCCATGCCCAAATTCAAGTCCACCGCCAAGCCCAAGTCCAAGTCGACCGCCAAGCCCAAGTCCACGCCGACCGCCCAGTCTGGGATTTCTGCATTCTGCTTCCCACCTGTTTCTCATCACCACTGCTACTATTTAAGGATTTTTACTTTCTGTCCATCAGGCTGGGATCTTTCTGTCAGGCTAGGACTGTGGATGTTTGTGCTTCCTCGATGCAAGGATGATGTGGGACTAGTCAGCCAGGAATGTAAGTACATGATATTTATCAAATAAACAAAGAAACTACAAAAGGGCAAACCAAGGACGCGCTCTCCATCCATCCATCCATCATCTTCCGCTTATCCGAGGTCGGGTCGCGGGGGAAACAGCCTAAGCAGGGAAACCCAGACTTCCCTCTCCCCAGCCACTTCGTCTAGCTCTTCCCGGGGGATCCCGAGGCGTTCCCAGGCCAGCCGGGAGACATAGTCTTCCCAACGTGTCCTGGGTCTTCCCCGTGGCCTCCTACCAGCTGGACGTGCCCTAAACACCTCCCTAGGGAGGCGTTCGGGTGGCATCCTGACCAGATGCCCGAACCACCTCATCTGGCTCCTCTCCATGTGGAGGAGCAGCGGCTTTACTTTGAGTTCCTCCCGGATGGCAGAGCTTCCCACCCTATCTCTAAGGGAGAGCCAGGAAACTCATTTGGGCCGCTTGTACCCGTGATCTTATCCTTTCGGTCATGACCCAAAGCTCATGACCATAGGTGAGGATGGGAACGTAGATCGAACGGTAAATTGAGAGCTTTGCCTTCCGGCTCAGCTCCTTCTTCACCACAACGGATCGGTACAACGTCCGCATTACTGTAAAGGACGCGCTCTGTGGCGGATAAAAATCTATCCATCCATCCATTTCCTACCGCTTATTCCCATACTATGCTTAAAACAAAACAGCACAATGGCATGACTATACACAAACATCCATGTTGATTTTATTGATTTGCTGGAGGGCTTAACAGGGATATTTGGTCAATCCATGGCTGCCAGCTAATCAATACTAGCATGCTATTTAGGAATGGCTGTGCAAGAGGGGTTAGTGCGTCTGCCTCACAATACGAAGTTCCTGCAGTCCTGGGTTCAAATCCAGGCTCAGGATCTTTCTGTGTGGAGTTTGCATGTTCTCCCCGTGAATGCGTGGGTTCCCTCCGGGTACTCCGGCTTCCTCCCACTTCCAAAGACATGCACCTGGGGATAGGTTGATTGGCAACACTAAATTGGCCCTAGTGTGTGAATGTTGTCTGTCTATCTGTGTTGGCCCTGCGATGAGGTGGCGACTTGTCCAGGGTGTACCCTGCCTTCCGCCCGATTGTAGCTGAGATAGGCGCCAGCGCCCCCCGCGACTCCGAAAGGGAATAAGCGGTAGAAAATGGATGGAACTTGACGGTATCATCCAAAAGCGCAGATTCCAAGCATTTAAATATTTTGTATAGTTGAAGACTTCCTAATGACATCATCATGGCAGCTACACTTTCCATATCAAAGATCTAAAAAAAATGATTTGGTAATGTCCGACGGGCCGGATTTAGAAGCTCAACGGACCGAATGGGTTAGAGTGTCCGCCCGGCGAAGAAAATGAGGATGATCAAGCGTCATTTTTGTGTCATTGTCGCCATTTCAGGGTCTAAATTGGCTGTCAAAGTGTCGGAACACCTCCTCGTTCTTTTACCATCCAGGTGAGAAACGCGATTTATAACCCGCAATAAAGTCTGACCAGCAAGGAAACAAGGAACCAGCTCATCAGTCGATCACATCAACATTTGCACACAATGAATAGTTTGTCTGCGTTAGCACTTGTAATAACAAAATCCCTAATACTTGGGTCAGTATTCGAGTCACGAAATGTAAATAAAGCATGGTTGGGTCTTTTTGGACGGCGATAAGAAATAGCAAGGAAATGGTTGCGAGTAAAGAGAGTACATGGTGTGAATGAAAGTTAATGTTAAGGGCTATGAAGAGGGAGACATGGCCGTGGGTGCAATGTTGTGAGGAATAACGAGCACAGTGAAGGGTGAACACACGCTTCTTTGGAGATCCTGCGCTCGAATGGAGCCTTAGGGAGCTCAAGGGCTTGTGGGATACGGGGCTGTGCTCAACCTTTATCTGCGGCCACAAACACACATTTATGTATTTCATACCTTCTTGAGACCTCTGAAAAATGCCTCCCTCTTTCTGACCACCCTTTTCTAGATATGTAAAAAATTTGTATTTACAACATTAATAATAATATATATATAAATACTATGCAAATAGAAAACTTTTCATAAGAAAAATTTGAGAATTTAGACAGTATTATAATAAGTCGTCATTTTACTCAACGCAAGTCAACATTTCACAAGAAAAACTGAACATTTGTGCAATGTTATGATAAAAGTTGGAGTTTTACTCTGTTAGAAGTCGCAATTTTACAAGAAAAAGCTTAAAATGTTGGCCATTTTATGAAAATAGTCGTATATTTACCCGACAAAAGTCGCAATTTTAAAAGAACACTTTGAAACGTTGTGATGATAATCGGAATTTTACTTGGCAATAAATTTGCATGAAAAAGTTTTAATTTTACGAGAAAATATTGCAATTGTGACGTCTTCGTGGCATCGTGATGCGAGTGGTGCTTCTTTCAAGATGCAGATCGGGCTCGGGAACACAGCGTGCAGGTAAGAAATAATGTTTTATTAAAACTCAAAACAGGCTAAGAACAAAAACACTGGTGCTAAGGCAGAAAAGGCAAACGAAGAGCTACTAGCGTGTGAGCTAGGGAAACAAAACAGAACACTTGCTCGAGGTACAACTGGCAAAACAAGGAGCTAGCATGTGAGCTAGGAAAACAGCGAGCTATACGAGAAAACTAGCAAGTCCAAAAAAGTCGGTTACCATAGAGGGGAGTCCACGAAGTCGTCGATAGCGTGTAGCCAAAACTTGACGAGACGAGGACGAATAAATGAAAAAGGCAGGCTTAAACACTGACGCGATAATCAAGAGCAGGTGGGACGAATCAGAAACCATGGTAACGGAACAAACAGGGAAGTGCACAAACAAACTCAGCGAATCGTTACAGCAATATTACAGAAAAAGAAAGAATATTAGAAATTGTTCCCAATTTTAAAAGAAAAAAAGTCAACACATTGTGAGAAAAAGACTGATTTTACTTTTTTTTTTATTTTGTGTCTGTAATTGTTTTTTTAATCTTCGTTATTTACTTCAAGTTATTACAGTATGTCTCTCTCTATACACATTTATTTTGTTTCTGTAATTAATTTTGGCCAATGGGGGCACATTTTAATTTCTTACACACACTTGTTATTTCATATGTTGGCCAGAGGGGGAGCATTTCAAATTTTTACACACACTTATTTCATATGTTGACCAGAAGGGGAGCACTTTTAAAAGCGACACACAGTCATTTTGCAAAATCCCTCCTTTTTGGGACCACCCTAATTTTGACAATTTTCCCCACCAGGGGTGTAAATGAGACATTTTCCATTCCATTTTCCATGATTTCGGTCCTAACTTGTTCACCGGTCCTCATATGGAAGGTACTTTTTCTTGTTGATCTCTCAAGAAGGATAAATACACAAGAAAAAGGTCACAATTGTAAAAAGGAAAACTTGGAATTTAGGCAGTTTTTTAATGAAAGTCGTCATTTGAAGTCAAAATGTCACAAGGAAAGACTGAACATTTGTGCAAAGTTATGATAAAAGTTGGAGTGTTACTCAATAACAGTTGCAATTTTACAAGACAAAGCTTAAAATGTTGGCCATTTTATGAAAAGAGTCACAATTTTATAAGAACACTTTGAAATGTTGGCAATATTACAGTAATCGGAATTTTACATGGCACGAGTAAAATTGTACTCAAAAAATGTCACTATTTCACAAGAAAAACAAAGAAATTGGCAATTTTGTGATAAAAGTCAGCATTTTATGACAAATGTCGGCGTTTTGCAGTAAAAAGTAATAATTTTACGAGAAAATATTGCAGTATTACAGAAACAGAAATAATGAGAAATTGTTCCCAATTTTATAAGAAAGAAGTTGACTCATTGTGAGAAAAAAGACTGCTATTAGTTATTTCTATTTAATTTTTTTGGTTTGTAGATTCTATGTAATGTCATTATTTAGCTCAAGTTATTACGGTTTGTTTCTATATACATCTTTATTTTGTTTTCGCAATACATTTTGTCCAAAGGGGCCGCTTTTAAATTTCTTACACACACTTGTTATTTCATATGTTGACCAGAGGGGGAGCACTTTTAAAACCGAAACAGTGAATAAGGAAAAATCCCTCCTTTTTATGACCACCCTCATTTTGATAGATTTCACCACCAAATGAGACATTCTCTATTAGATGCAAAGGTTTTCCGTATTGGGACCATGATTTATGTCCTAACTTGTTCACCGGTCCTCATATGGCAGCTACTTTTTCTTATTGATGTCTCAAGAAGGATAAATACACAAGAAAAAGGTCACAATTGTAAAAAGGAAAACTTGGAATTTAGGCAGTTTTTTAATGAAAGTCGTCATTTGAAGTCAAAATGTCACAAGGAAAGACTGAACATTTGTGCAAAGTTATGATAAAAGTTGGAGTTTTACTCAATAACAGTCGCAATTTTACAAGACAAAGCTTAAAATGTTGGCCATTTTATGAAAAGAGTCGTAAATTTACCCCACAGAAGTAACAATTTTATAAGAACACTTTGAAATGTTGGCAATATTACAGTAAACGGAATTTTACATGGCATAAGTAAAATTTTACTCAAAAAATGTCACTATTTCACAAGAAAAACAAAGAAATTGGCAATTTTGTGATAAAAGTCAGCATTTTATGACAAATGTCGGCGTTTTGCAGTAAAAAGTAATAATTTTATGAGAAAATATTGCAGTATTACAGAAACAGAACTAATGAGAAATTGTTCCCAATTTTATAAGAAAGAAGTCGACTCATTGTGAGAAAAAAGACTGCTATTAGTTATTTCTATTTCATTTTTTTGGTTTGTAGATTCTATGTAATGTCATTATTTAGCTCAAGTTATTACGGTTTGTTTCTATATACATCTTTATTTTGTTTTCGCAATAAATTTTGTCCAAAGGGGCCGTTTTTAAATTTCTTACACACACTTGTTATTTCATATGTTGACCAGAGGGGGAGCACCTTTAAAACCGAAACAGTGAATAAGGAAAAATCCCTCCTTTTTATGACCACCCTCATTTTGATAGATTTCACCACCAAATGAGACATTCTCTATTAGATGCAAAGGTTTTCCATATTGGGACCATGATTTATGTCCTAACTTGTTCACCGGTCCTCATATGGCAGCTACTTTTTCTTATTGATGTCTCAAGAAGGGTAGGAATACAAAAACACACACGTTCTTGTATTTCTGACCTTCTTGAGACCTCTGAAAAATGCTTATTTTATCTATAATATCTATATACATATTAATTTTGTTTTTGCAATCATTTTTGGCCAAAGGGAGCTCATTTCAATTTCTTACACACACTTGTTATTTCATATGTTGACCAGAGGGGAGGATTTCAAATTTCTTACACACACTTGTTATTTCATATGTTGACCGGAGGGGGGAGCACTTTTAAAACAGACAGTCAATTTGAAAAGTCCCTCCTTTTTGGAACCACCCTCATTTTGATAGATTTCACTACCCTTTGAGACATTCTCTATTAGAATAGAATAGAATAGAATAGAATAGAAAGTACTTTATTGATCCCTGGGGGAAATTTAGCACCACAGTTCGCTCACAATAGACAATAATAATAATAAATAATATATAACATATATTATATATATGATATGTAATATATGAATAGCATAAATATATTCTACACATATTCTACATTTAAGTGCAGTCAAGGAACTTATGCATTATACAGTCTGATGGCTGTCGGTATGAAGGATGCATATTATATCTATAATACCTATATACATGTTAATTTGGTTTTTGCAATTAATTTTAGCCAAAGGGGGCGCATTTCAATATCTTACACACACTTTGTATTGCATATGTTGACCAGAGGGGAGGATTTCAAATTTCTTACACACTAGTTATTTCATATGGTACCATGATTCATTTTCTAACTTGTTCACCTGTCCTCGTATGGAAGGTACTTTTCCTCAATGTCTCAAGAAGGGTAAAAATACAAAAACACACACGTTCTTTTATTTCTGACCTTTTTGAGACCTCTGAAAAATGCCTATCTATAATATCTATATACATATTAATTGTGTATTAGCAATTAATTTTGTCCAAAGGGGGCGCATTTCAATTTCTTACAGACACTTCGTATTGCATATGTTGACCAGAGGGGAGGATTTCAAATTTCTTACACACACTTGTTATTTCATATGTTGACCGGAGGGGGAGCACTTTTAAAACAGATACAGTCAATTTGAAAAGTCCCTCCTTTTTGGAACCACCCTCATTTTGATAGATTTCACCACCCTTTGAGACATTCTCTATTAGAATAGAATAGAATAGAAAGTACTTTATTGATCCCTGGGGGAAATTTAGCACCAGAGTTCGCTCACAATAGACAATAATAATAATAAATAATATATAACATATATTATATATATGATATGTAATATATGAATAGCATAAATATATTCTACATATATTCTACATTTAAGTGCAGTCAAGGAACTTATGCATTATACAGTCTGATGGCTGTCGGTATGAAGGATGCATATTATATCTATAATACCTATATACATGTTAATTTGGTTTTTGCAATTAATTTTAGCCAAAGGGGGCGCATTTCAATATCTTACACACACTTTGTATTGCATATGTTGACCAGAGGGGAGGATTTCAAATTTCTTACACACTAGTTATTTCATATGGTACCATGATTCATGTTCTAACTTGTTCACCGGTCCTCGTATGGAAGGTACTTTTCCTCAATGTCTCAAGAAGGGTAAAAATACAAAAACACACACGTTCTTTTATTTCTGACCTTCTTGAGACCTCTGAAAAATGCCTATCTATAATATCTATATACATATTAATTGTGTATTAGCAATTAATTTTGTCCAAAGGGGGCGCATTTCAATTTCTTACAGACACTTCGTATTGCATATGTTGACCAGAGGGGAGGATTTCAAATTTCTTACACACACTTGTTATTTCATATGTTGACCGGAGGGGGTGCACTTTTAAAACAGATACAGTCAATTTGAAAAATCCCTCCTTTTTGGGACCACCCTCATTTTGATAGTTTTCACCACCCTTTGAGAGATTTTCTATTAGAATAGAATAGAATAGAAAGTACTTTATTGATCCCTGGGGGAAATTTAGCACCACAGTTCGCTCACAATAGACAATAATAATAATAAATAATATATATATCATATATTATATATATAATATGTAATATATGAATAGCATAAATATATTCTACATATATTCTACATTTAAGTGCAGTCAAGGAACATATGCATTATACAGTCTGATGGCTGTCGGTATGAAGGATGCATATTATATCTATAATACCTATATACATATTAATTTGGTTTTTGCATTTAATTTTGGCCAAAGGGGGCGCATTTCAATTTCTTACACACACATTGTATTGCATATGTTGACCAGAGGGGAGGATTTCAAATTTCTTACACACACTTGTTATTTCATATGGTACCTTGATTTATGTTCTAACTTGTTCACCGGTCCTCATAAGGAAGGTACTTTTCCTCAATGTCTCAAGAAGGGTAGAAATACAAGATCACACACATTGTATTTCTGACCTTCTTGAGACCTCTGAAAAATGCCTATTTTATCTATAATATCTATATACATATTAATTTTGTTTTTGCAATTAATTTTGTCCAAAAGGCGCGCATTTCAATTTCTTACACACACTCCTTATTGCATATGTTGACCAGAGGGGGAGGATTTCAAATGTATAACACAAACTTGTTATTTCATATGTTGAGCATGATTTATGCCCTAACTCTTTCACTGGTCCTTGTATGGAAGGTACTTTTTCTTGTTAATGTCTCAAGAAGGGTACTAATACAAGAACACACACACACACACACACACACACACACACACACACACACACAATGGTGGCACATTTACAGTATGCCCTGAGAAGTACTGACTCATTTGTTCACACATAATAAAGATATTAACTGAACACATAAAAATAAATGACAGCGTGGGTCCCATTAAGATGGAGAACATTTAAAAAAAAAAAAGGCTTTATGATGGCTTTTATTCAAACATTTTTAAATGAATAAAAAAGATAGTTTTTAGGGTAAACCTGACCTTGAATGACCTCATTATTCATAAACTAGTAAATCCCTCATTGACGATTAACATATGTTGTCTTACATCACAAAACGTGGCTTTTTAACGGAAACAAACATTTTAATTAGTTGACATGGGCACGGCCACCGGTAAATCTGAAGTGATTATTCCTGCCCGGGGAGAAAGGCTGTCTCCCTTGCGCTCTGTCAAAAGGTCAATTATGGCCCCAAACTGGCATGCAGTGACAGTGACCTGGAAGCACTACTGATGACCCCGCATCCAGGGGCCCAAAAGAGTTGATCATCTAACATGCAGGCTGCCCGGAGCCATGGAAAATCTGACATTTGTCCTTATTCAAATGAACACAAACAATATGCATCTCATGCCTCTGCCTAACCTGTGCCAAAACTAAAGCCCCGGCCTCAATCCGTTATCCTCCCGTCCAAGCCTGTGCCTTTTGCTTACATGTACGGCAGGGTCGGAGGTGCCATCTTCCTAAAGTCAGAGGAGCTTATAGGTCCAACGCAAAAACTGGAACAACAATTCTTTACAGCAATAAAAATGCATAATTTTGATAAATCAGTATTAAGTTAATGGTAGGCTCCATAACATTGTTTTCTTGTCCATTTAAAGTTATTTTAGTTCATATCATGGTGCAGGGTAGAGTTGTACGGTATACCGGTACTGGTATAGTATCGCGGTACTAATGAATCAAACACTGATGACATCTATTAAACAGACAAGAAGCAAGGAATTAAACAGAGACAGAATTCAATTTAGCTCATTGAGGAGAAACGTGTGGGCTGTACTCTTTGTACAGTCTTCCACCACGCTCTGACGAAAGGACGCACGCCTCTTTTATTTGGACTTTCCCTGATGACATGGCAACAGCTGTTTCTGAAGGAATGGGGGGGTGGGGGGCACATATACGGTCCTCTCCAAGGTTTCTCATAGTCATCATTGTCACTGATGTCCCATTGGGCGTGAGTTTTTCCTTGCCCTTATGTTGACTCTACCGAGGATGTCGTTGTGGTTTGTGCAGCCCTTTGAGACACTTGTGATTTAGGGCTATATAAATAACATTGATTGATTGATTAATTGATTAAAGTCACTTTAGTTCAAATCATGGCGCAGGGTAGAGTTGTATGGTATAGTATCGCGGTACTAATGAATAAAAAAAAAGGTACTATACTCCGTGTCAGGTTCAAACACCGATGACATCTATTAAACAGACAAGAAGCAAGGAATTAAACAGAGACAGAATTCAATTTAGCTCATTGAGGAGAAACGTCTGGGCTGTACTCTTTGTACAGTCTTCCACCACGCTCTGACGAAAGGACGCACGCCTCCTATTTTATTTGGACTTTCCCTGATTACATGGCAACACCTGTTTCTAAAGGAAGGGGGCGTGAGCGTAAACAGCCGTTGCCTTTGGTTACAAAACAGTTCAAAGAAAAGGTGCTTGGAGGGGGGTCAGTTTTGTAGATCTCGGGTCAAGACAAAATCTTCCTGTGGATTGCAATAGATCAAAGAAACCAACACCTTCATGTCGCTTCCCATCCTAAACAGTGGGGTTTTTACAAGCCTTTTGATTGGTAAGATCAAAGATAGCTTTTGTCTGCTCGCCGGGAACTCACTGAAACACAGTACAAGATGGCAGTGTAAGTGTCCACATAAGCGGCCATAAGATCCCAATTCAGTAGTGTACACAATTTTGGAAATAAGAGCTAAAAGGTGCTGTCCACGCACGTGGCCAAATAAGCCTTTGGAGGCTACTAGATCACTGGTTCTTAAACGCTTTTCGCCAAGTATGACCTCCGAAAACACTTAGTAGGCCTAAATATTCATTAAAAACAAGGCAGGGGTTTTATTTATCATGTACAAACATCGTCAATCTTCTTTGGCAGCTTAGTCACGGAAGACCTTGCTAATTCACGCTTTTGGGTCAGACACTTTTTTTGATTTGTTTATTTTAATTGCATTTATAAAAAATAAATGATAATGGTACTTTAATTATTAATAGTTTATTGTTTTTATTTAGTCATTCATCCATCCGTTTTTTAACCGCTTGTCTCTTTTTGGACAAAATTTTAAAAAATGGTTAAAATATTACCTTTTTTATATTTGCATAGTATGTTCATATTATTCATGTTGTAAATAAAAAATATGTATACACCTAGAAAGGCTGGTCCTAAAGAGCTAGGCATTTTTTAGAGGTCTCCAGAAGGTAAGAATTACACAAATGTGTGTAAGAAATTTAAATCTGCCCCCTTTGGCCGAGATTAATTAAAAAATCAAAATAAATATGTGGAGACATACTGTAATAATTTGAAGTAAATAATGAAAACTAAAAACAAATTACAAACAAAAAAATAAACTAAGTGTTGGCCCTGTGATGAGGTGGCTGGTGCGGGTTTGTTCTCTCTACACAGCCTGAAGGTAGGAATGATGATTTATTCAACACTAACAAAACAGACTCGGAACAAAAACACTTGCACAAGGCACTAAAGACAAAACAAACCAAACTAGCATGGGAGCTAAAAGGAACAAAGAGCGCTAGCATGGGAGCTAAAAGGAACAAAGGGTGCTAGCATGTGAGCTAGGGACAAACAACGGAATAGCGTGGAAGCTATCAAGTACAAAAAGTATTTCACCACGAGCGGGAATAGCGATGTCACCTGTTGCATCGATCAGAAAACTTGACTGCGAGACTGAATGACAAAAAAGGGCAGGCTTAAATGGAGGGGATAATCAACAAGCAGGTGAGAAATAAAAGGCAGGTGATACAAATACGTAACTATGACAAAAGAACAAAACAGAAAGTGCCACCAGGAACTAAGGAAGACAAAATACTAACAAGATACGATAGAGGAACAACCAAACCAGAACATGACATGATCCAAGTAGCGGATCATGACAGTGGCGACTTGTCCAGGGTGTATCCCGCCTGCAGCTGAGATAGGCTCCAGCCCCCCCCCGCCGCCCCAAAAAGGGACAAGCGGTAGAAAATGAATGGATGTTCTTATTCAAATAGTTTTTTCCTCCTATTGTAGTCAATTATTAGTGGAGCTCCTCACATCTGAACATTGTTTACAATCATGGCCACCAGCAGCGAGAGCGATTCGGACCGAGAAAACGACGATTTCCCCATTAATTTGAGCGAGGATGAAAGATTCGTGGATGAGGAAAGTGAGAGTGAAGGACTAGAAAAAAGAAAAAAAAAAGACAAGGGCAGTGGGAGCGATTCAGATGTTATTAGACACATTTACTAGGATAATTCTGGAAAATCCCTTATCTGCTTATTGTGTTTCTAGTGTTTTAGAAGAATTTTTTATTAAAAAAAATATATATTTTTTATTTTTTTGGGGTGGGGGGTTAAATCAACATACAAAACACAATATACACTTACAATTAGTGCACCTCCCACAAAAACCTAAATTTTTCATGACAAAAACGTCCCTTTTTCATGAAAAAGAAGAAAAAAAAAAAAAGAAAAAAAAGAGCCCCCAGGGCCGCGGGACTAATTTTAAGCGTTGACCGGTCCGCGGATACAAAAAAGGTTGGGGACCACTGTTTTAGTGAGATTATATGGTTTTACCTGTACAACCCTGAAAGACGGAGGGGTGTGGTGACCGCCAGTGTCTCCGAAGGAAGCCACGTTTCTCGACGAGGCGAAGGCAGCCGGTCGGGCCGGGCTGAGATTTTTTTTTTTTTTTCCTTCTTTCTCCACGGTGGAAGTATCAAATGGTCGGGGGCGGCCGGCGGGAGGAGGCAAGAGAGTCCGCAGTGACGCAAGCTCTCCCCACATGTCTACGGTAAGAGCCGACTTATTACCACCATTTTCTCACTGAAACCTGCCGGTCGACATGTGGCAGGGAACCGCGTTCGCTTGAATGCTCTGTTCCATAGTAAAGCTTCACCGTCATCTTTCGGGAATGTAAACAAGGAAACACCGGATGTGTTTGCTTTCCACCTACATCTTTCTTCTTTGACGTCTCCATTATTAATTGAACAAATTGCAAACACAGATGTCAACACTGTTATTTATCGTTTTTTCAACTATTTTTTGGAACCTTGGAGACGTCATGCCTCGTCGGTGTGTTGTCGGAGGGTGTAACAACACTAACAGGGAGGGATTCAAGTTGCACCACTGGCCCCAAGATGTGAAAGTGTCAGCCGCCAGACCCCTATTGAATGTAAAGGGAGTGTCTTCACATTTTACCGGCGATGCTAAGGCAGACATGGCACAGAGATGTATGGATAACCTGCAGATGCATTTGCAACCATTAAGTCAACGAAATCACAAAGGTGAGTTTTGTTGATGTTGTTGACTTATGTGCTAATCAGACATATTTGGTCGCGGCGTGACTGCCAGCTAATCGATGCTAACATGATACGCTAATCGACGCTAACATGCTATTTACCGGCGGTGCTAAAGCAGACATGGCACAGAGATGTATGGATAACCTGCAGATGCATTTGCAACGATAGTCAACGAAATCATAAAGGTGAGTTTTGTTGATGTTGACTGCCAGCTAATCCATGCTACGCTAATCGATGCTAACATGCTATTTACCGGCGGTGTTAAAGCACACATGGCACAGAGATGTATGGATAACCTGCAGATGCATTTGCAACGATAGTCAACGAAATCACAAAGGTGAGTTTTGTTGATGTTGACTGCCAGCTAATCCATGCTACGCTAATCGATGCTAACATGATATTTACCGGCGGTGCTAAAGCAGACATGGCACAGAGATGTATGGATAACCTGCAGATGCATTTTCAACGATTAAGTCAACAAAATCACAAAGGTGACTTTTGTTGATGTTGACTTATGTGCTAATCAGACATATTTGGTCGCGGCGTGACTGCCAGCTAATCGATGCTAACATGATACGCTAATCGACGCTAACATGCTATTTACCGGCGGTGCTAAAGCAGACATGGCACAGAGATGTATGGATAACCTGCAGATGCATTTGCAACGATAGTCAACGAAATCATAAAGGTGAGTTTTGTTGATGTTGACTGCCAGCTAATCGATGCTAACATGCTATTTACCGGCGGTGTTAAAGCACACATGGCACAGAGATGTATGGATAACCTGCAGATGCATTTGCAACGATAGTCGACGAAATCACAAAGGTGAGTTTTGTTGATGTTGACTGCCAGCTAATCCATACTACGCTAATCGATGCTAACATGATATTTACCGGCGGTGCTAAAGCAGACATGGCACAGAGATGTATGGAAAACCTGCACATGCATTTGCAACGATAGTCAACGAAATCATAAAGGTGAGTTTTGTTGATGTTGACTGCCAGCTAATCGATGCTAACATGCTATTTACCGGCGGTGTTAAAGCACACATGGCACAGAGATGTATGGATAACCTGCAGATGCATTTGCAACGATAGTCAACGAAATCCCAAAGGTGAGTTTTGTTGATGTTGACTGCCAGCTAATCCACACTACGCTAATCGATGCTAACATGATATTTACCGGCGGTGCTAAAGCAGACATGGCACAGAGATGTATGGATAACCTGCAGATGAATTTGCAACGATAGTCAACGAAATCATAAAGGTGAGTTTTATTGATGTTGACTGCCAGCTAATCCATACTACGCTAATCGATGCTAACATGATATTTACCGGCGGTGCTAAAGCAGACATGGCACAGAGATGTATGGATAACCTGCAGATGCATTTGCAACGATAGTCAACGAAATCATAAAGGTGAGTTTTATTGATGTTGACTGCCAGCTAATCCATGCTACGCTAATCGATGCTAACATGATATTTACCGGCGGTGCTAAAGCAGACATGGCACAGAGATGTATGGATAACCTGCAGATGCATTTGCAACGATAGTCAACGAAATCATAAAGGTGAGTTTTGTTGATGTTGACTGCCAGCTAATCGATGCTAACATGCTATTTACCGGCGGTGTTAAAGCACACATGGCACAGAGATGTATGGATAACCTGCAGATGCATTTGCAACGATAGTCAACAGAATCATAAAGGTGAGTTTTGTTGATGTTGACTGCCAGCTAATCCATGCTACGCTAATCGATGCTAACATGATATTTACCGGCGGTGCTAAAGCAGACATGGCACAGAGATGTATGGATAACCTGCAGATGCATTTGCAACGATAAAGTCAACGAAATCACAAAGGTGAGTTTCGTTGATGTTGACTTATGTGCTAATCAGACATATTTGGTCGCGGCGTGACTGCCAGCTAATCGATGCTAACATGATACGCTAATCGACGCTAACATGCTATTTACCGGCGGTGCTAAAGCAGACATGGCACAGAGATGTATGGATAACCTGCAGATGCATTTGCAACGATAGTCAACGAAATCATAAAGGTGAGTTTTGTTGATGTTGACTGCCAGCTAATCGATGCTAACATGCTATTTACCGGTGGTGTTAAAGCACACATGGCACAGAGATGTATGGATAACCTGCAGATGCATTTGCAACGATAGTCGACGAAATCACAAAGGTGAGTTTTGTTGATGTTGACTGCCAGCTAATCCATACTACGCTAATCGATGCTAACATGATATTTACCGGCGGTGCTAAAGCAGACATGGCACAGAGATGTATGGATAACCTGCACATGCATTTGCAACGATAGTCAACGAAATCATAAAGGTGAGTTTTGTTGATGTTGACTGCCAGCTAATCGATGCTAACATGCTATTTACCGGCGGTGTTAAAGCACACATGGCACAGAGATGTATGGATAACCTGCAGATGCATTTGCAACGATAGTCAACGAAATCACAAAGGTGAGTTTTGTTGATGTTGACTGCCAGCTAATCCATGCTACGCTAATCGATGCTAACATGATATTTACCGGGGGTGCTAAAGCAGACATGGCACAGAGATGTATGGATAACCTGCAGATGCATTTGCAACGATAGTCAACCAAATCATAAAGGTGAGTTTTGTTGATGTTGACTGCCAGCTAATCGATGCTAACATGCTATTTACCGGGGGTGCTAAAGCACACATGGCACAGAGATGTATGGATAACCTGCAGATGCATTTGCAACGATAGTCAACGAAATCACAAAGGTGAGTTTTGTTGATGTTGACTGCCAGCTAATCGATGCTAACATGCTATTTACCGGCGGTGTTAAAGCACACATGGCACAGAGATGTATGGATAACCTGCAGATGCATTTGCAACGATAAAGTCAACGAAATCACAAAGGTGAGTTTCGTTGATGTTGACTTATGTGCTAATCAGACATATTTGGTCGCGGCGTGACTGCCAGCTAATCGATGCTAACATGATACGCTAATCGACGCTAACATGCTATTTACCGGCGGTGCTAAAGCAGACATAGCACAGAGATGTATGGATAACCTGCAGATGCATTTGCAACTATATTACGTTTCCTTCCACCCACATTTAATGCCAAACAAACACTTACCAATCGACAGATTTAAGCTGCTCCAGTGTCACGAGATGCGAAAGTCCTGATCGTTTGGTCCGCACATTTTACCGGCGATGCTAACGCAGCTATTCGGCCATGCTATGGCTATGAATAGCGTCAATAGCTATTCGCTCAATAGCTTCAGTTTCTTCTTCAATACTTTCATACTCCAACCATCTGTTTCAATACATGCGTAATCTGTTGAATCGCTTAAGCCGCTGAAATCCGAGTCTGAATCCGAGCTAATGTCGCTATATCTTGCTGTGCTATTCCCATTGTTTGTTTACATTGGCAGCACTGTGTGACGTCACAGGGAAATGGATAGTGGTTTCGAAGATAAGGCACTTTAAAGCTTTATTTAGGGATATTCCGAGACCGGTAAAATTTTGAAAAAAAATTCAAAAAATACAACAAGCCACTGGGAACTGATTTTTATTGTTTTTAACCCTTTTGAAATTGTGATAATGTTCCCCTTTAAATGACGCACTCTGGAATAAATGTGAGAATGCTGAGGCCGCAGCACCGGTGCACACACAGTAAAATCCCCCCCCCCCCCCCCCTCCCCCCCAAAAGCACTTGCCTGAAGCAACACCCACCCCGGTAAATGTTTATCCATCTGGACTCCCCATCTCATGCTGTTTTTGTCCTGCCCGTGCAGGAGGTGGCGGCCCGGTCAGTAACCGCAGCGGCAGGGAAGGAGCGCGGGCTCTGCATGTCTGCAGGGCGTTCCGCAGAGCATGATCATGGAAAGCTGAAACACGGATGAAAGTGCAAAAGGTTGAAAACGTCCGTCTTGTGCAAGTCAGTTAATTTCCCCCTTTCGCCCCCACCACCCCCCCTCCCCCTTCCCCCCGCACACGACGGTTCCGCATCACTCCTCTATTACCTTATGAGCACTGTGGAAAAACATACTACAAATCGCACGGCTGAACCCGGAAGAAATCAAATGATTACACTCTCAAATGGACAAAAAAAAAAAAAAAATGGAGACCGGTGCAAAGTGTGAGGGAATTGTTATTTTTCCACCTTCTAATTCTCATCAGCTCTATACTCTCGGCAGGGTTCTTGAGGGTGCATGGGAGTTTGCCCAACCAGTCTACATGTGCTTTGTGGACTTGGAGAAGGCATTCGACCGTGTCCCTCGGGAAGTCCTGTGGGGAGTGCTCAGAGAGTATGGGGTATCGGACTGTCTTATTGTGGCGGTCCGCTCCCTGTATGATCAGTGTCAGAGCTTGGTCCGCATTGCTGGCAGTAAGTCGAACACATTTCCAGTGAGGGTTGGACTCCGCCAAGGCTGTCCTTTGTCACCCATTCTGTTCATAACTTTTATGGACAGAATTTCTAGGCGCAGTCAAGGCGTTGAGGGGTTCCGGTTTGGTGACCGCAGGATTAGGTCTCTGCTTTTTGCAGATGATGTGGTCCTGATGGCTTCATCTGACCGGGGTCTTCAGCTCTCACTGGATCGGTTCGCAGCCGAGTGTGAAGCGACCGGAATGAGAATCAGCACCTCCAAGTCCGAGTCCATGGTTCTCGCCCGGAAAAGGGTGGAGTGCCATCTCCAGGTTGGGGAGGAGACCCTGCCCCAAGTGGAGGAGTTCAAGTACCTAGGAGTCTTGTTCACGAGTGAGGGAAGAGTGGATGGTGAGATCGACAGGCGGATCGGTGCGGCGTCTTCAGTAATGCGGACGTTGTACCGATCCGTTGTGGTGAAGAAGGAGCTGAGCCGGAAGGCAAAGCTCTCAATTTACCGGTCGATCTACGTTCCCATCCTCACCTATGGTCATGAGCTTTGGGTCATGACCGAAAGGATAAGATCACGGGTACAAGCGGCCGAAATGAGTTTCCTTTGGGCTCTCCCTTAGAGATAGGGTGAGAAGCTCTGCCATCCGGGAGGAACTCAAAGTAAAGCCGCTGCTCCTTCACATCGAGAGGAGCCAGATGAGGTGGTTCGGGCATCTGGTCAGGATGCCACCCGAACGCCTCCCTAGGGAGGTGTTTAGGGCACGTCCAACCGGTAGGAGGCCACGGGGAAGACCCAGGACACGTTGGGAAGACTATGTCTCCCGGCTGGCCTGGGAACGCCTCGGGATCCCCCGGGAAGAGCTAGACGAAGTGGCTGGGGAGAGGGAAGTCTGGGTTTCCCTGCTTAGGCTGTTGCCCCCGCGACCCGACCTCGGATAAGCGGAAGATGATGGATGGATGGATGGATAATTCTCATCAGACGGAAGTGAAAAAGCGACGTATCAGGCTATGTCTACACTAAGCCAGATAACCCCTTAAAGGGGAACATTATCACCATTTCAAAAGGGTTAAAACCAATAAAAATCAGTTCCCAGTGGCTTATTTTATTTTTCGAAGTTTTTTTCTAAATTTTACCCATCATGGAATATCCTGAAAAAAGGCTTTAAAATGCCTTATTTTCGCTATCTGTAAATCCACCCGTCGAATTTCCTGTGACGTCGACTGGTGGAGGAGTTCAAGTACCTCGGAGTCTTTTTCCCGATTGAGGGAAGAGTGGATCGTGATATCGACAGGCGGGATCGGTGCGGCGTCTTCAGTAATGCGGACGCTGTATCGATCCGTTGTGGTGAAGAAGGAGCTGAGCCGGAAGGCAAAGCTCTCAATTCATTGGTCGATCCACAATCCCATCCTCGCTTATGGTCATGAGCTTTGGGTTATGACTGAAAGGATAAGATCACGGGTACAAGCGGCCGAAATGAGTTTCCTCCACCGGATGGCGGGGCTCTCCCTTAGAGATAGGGTGAGAAGTTCGGCCATTCGGGAGGAGCTCAAAGTAAAGCCGGACAAGCCAGATGTGGTGGTTCGGGCATCTGGTCAGAATGCCACCCGAACGACTCTCAAAGGAGTTGTTTAGGGCACGTCCAACCGGTAGGAAGCCACGGGGAAGACCCAGGACACGTTGGGAAGACTATGTCTCCCGGCTGGCCTGGGAACGCCTCGGGATCCCCCGGGAGGAGCTATGACGAAGTGGCTGGGGAGACGGAAGTCTGGGCTTTCCTGCTTAGGCTGCTGCCCCCGCGATCCGACCTCGTATAAGCGGATGAAGATGGATGGATGGTGCACAACATGTGTTTTTTTACATATGTACTGTAGCATAATCCAGTGTTTTTTTAACCACTGTGCCACAGAACACCATGAATTGCTTAACGTGGACCCCGACTTATTAAGTTGAAAAACTTATTCGGGTGTTACCATTTAGTGGTCAATTGCACGGAATATTTACTGTACTATCTACTAATAAAAGTTGCAATCTATCAAAACACAAGTGTGCCGTAACAGTTCGAGATGCTACCTCAGTAGAAGCATTTAAGTCTCACCTTAAAACTCATTTGTATACTCTAGCCTTTAAATAGACTCTCTTTTTAGACCAGTTGATCTGCCGTTTCTTTTCTTTTTCTTCTATGTCCCACTCTCCCTTGTGGAGGGGGTCCGGTCCGATCCGGTGGCCATGTACTGCTCGCCTGTGTATCGGCTGGGGACATCTCTGCGCTGCTGATCAGCCTCCTCTTGGGATGGTTTCCTGCTGGCTCCGCTGTGAACGGGACTCTCGCTGCTGTGTTGGATCCGCTTTGGACTGGACTCTCGCGACTGTGTTGTATCCATTGTGGATTGAACTTTCAGTATCATGTTAGACCCGCTCGACATCCATTGCTTTCCTCCTCTCCAAGGTTCTCATAGTCATCATTGTCACCGACGTCCCACTGGGTGTGAGTTTTCCTTGCCCTTATGTGGGCCTACCGAGGATGTCGTAGTGGTTTGTGCAGCCCTTTGAGACACTAGTGATTTAGGGCTATATAAGTAAACATTGATTGATTGATTGAAGATATTGACTGATTTGCCGTGGGAAATTTCGCAATGTCACCTAATTGTTCTTGAAAAAACATTTTTTTGCCAACCACTAATTGCATTCTACAAGTAATTTGCCGTTGTTGAGTGTCCGTGTTGTCTCATGATCGACAGCGTAACCATGTAATGCTCCTCCATGCCAGCAGATGGCAGCAGCGAGGTAATTTCTCTGTGGGCCTAATTTGAGATAAGAGAATTAGCGATGCATTGAAGAGTTATTATTTTTATTTTATTTATTTTTTTGGTTTATTTACCCAGGAAAGGTCCCATCAAGATTAAGAATTTATTTTTCAAAAGAGTCCAAAGCAGCAGTGTCGGTAACACTAAAATGGCGGAAGCTGGCATCGAACCTGGAAACCCACAAGTTGCTGGCACAGCCGATCCACGCCATCCCAAACGCCGTTATGATTATTGTATGAATTCATATCGAACAATCGCATCAGGGATTTGATGAGAGCGGCTTCAAATTGCCAATATTGGCTACTGACTCTAATTGAGACCCTTGTGTGGTGTTCGGGTCTGTGGGACCCGTTTTCATTTTTTTATTCAAAGAAAAATGATACAATTAATTATTTTTTCAAACTGAAACTCAAACTTTTTTCTCTAAAATTGTCTTTCTGAAAGTTATAAGAAGCAAAGTAAAAAAATTAATGAATTTATTCAAACAAGTGAAGACCAAGTCTTTAAAATCTTTTCTTGGATTTTCAAATTCTATTTGAGTTTTGTCTCTCTTAGAATTAAAAATGTCGAGCAAAGCGAGACCAGCTTGCTAGTAAATAAATACAATTAAAAAAATAGAGGCAGCTCACTGGTAAGTGCTGCTATTTGAGCTATTTTTAGAAGAGGCCAGCGGGCGACTCATCTGTGTCAGGCTTTCCCCTGACAGTTTGTCTACGTTTTAATTTTTTCCTCTGCATTTGTCTGTTTCCTGTGTTTAGTATTTCCTCTCTTTTAGTTCCTGTCTAGTGCTCTTAATTCGTCAGCTTCCTGTCTTGTTCCCTGAGTGCTGTGTTCCTCCTCAGTGTGTTTAGTATTTCCTGTCCTTAGTTCCTGTCTAGTGCTCTTATTTAGTCAGCTTCCTGTCTTGTTCCCTGAGTGCTGTGTTCCTCCTCAATGTGTTTAGTATTTCCTGTCCTTAGTTCCTGTCTAGTGCTCTTATTTAGTCAGCTTCCTGTCTTGTTCCCTGAGTGCTGTGTTCCTCCTCAATGTGTTTAGTATTTCCTGTCCTTAGTTCCTGTCTAGTGCTCTTATTTTGTCAGCTTCCTGTCTTGTTCCCTGAGTGCTGTGTTCCTCCTCAATGTGTTTAGTATTTCCTGTCCTTAGTTCCTGTCTAGTGCTCTTATTTTGTCAGCTTCCTGTCTTGTTCCCTAAGTGCTGTGTTCCTCCTCAGTTTGTTTAGTATTTCCTGTCCTTAGTTCCTGTCTAGTGCCCTTATTTAGTCAGCTTCCTGTCTTGTTCCCTGATTGCTGTGTTCTTCCTCAGTGTGTTTAGTATTTCCTGTCCTTAGTTCCTGTCTAGTGCTCTTATTTTGTCAGCTTCCTGTCTTGTTCCCTGAGTGCTGTGTTCCTCCTCAGTGTGTTTAGTATTTCCTGTCCTTAGTTCCTGTCTAGTGCTCTTATTTTGTCAGCTTCCTGTCTTGTTCCCTGAGTGCTGTGTTCCTCCTCAGTGTGTTTAGTATTTCCTGTCCTTAGTTCCTGTCTAGTGCTCTTATTTAGTCAGCTTCCTATCTTGTTCCCTGATTGCTGTGTTCCTCCTCAATGTGTTTAGTATTTCCTGTCCTTAGTTCCTGTCTAGTGCTCTTATTTAGTCAGCTTCCTGTCTTGTTCCCTGATTGCTGTGTTCCTCCTCAGTGTGTTTAGTATTTCCTGTCCTTAGTTCCTGTCTAGTGCTCTTATTTTGTCAGCTTCCTGTCTTGTTCCCTGATTGCTGTGTTCCTCCTCAGTGTGTTTAGTATTTCCTGTCCTTAGTTCCTGTCTAGTGCTCTTATTTAGTCAGCTTCCTGTCTTGTTCCCTGAGTGCTGTGTTCCCCTTCACCTGCGGCTTATTGGCATCTGGCCACACCTGTTGCCAATCAGCCTGCTCCTATTTGTACCACCTTTGTCTTGTGTCAGTAGCTGGATCATTGTCGTTGCCCCATGTCGCTGCTATCGTGTCGTTTTGTTACAGCTATTACTTGTCGTGCTACATTTTGTCCTGGTCGTCGTAGCGGTAAGCTGTTTCTGTTAGCAATTAGCTGTTTCCAGTTTTTCCTGTTTGCTACCCGCTAGCTTCTATGCTAAAGACCCTTAGTTTGCGCTTTGTGTTAGTACCGTTCTGTTTGATTTTGTCTTAGTATCTTTATTAAATCATGTTTTCTTGTTCAATGCCTGCCTCTGTCTCTGCATCTTGGGCTTCGACAACAAATACCCCTGACAATCCGGTCCTTACCGGCACCGCGTTGGTGACCCCTGCCCTAGAACCATATGATATTAGTTTGCAACACAGATTGCTGGCAATAGTAGAAGAGAACAGTCCAATCTGGGGACAGCCTCAATCAAAAACCCTCCAACGAATGTACTTCTTTGGGGGGGGGCTCTGTAAACCGTTATTGATCCCCGACAAATGAAATTTGTTCAACGTTGATCGATCGAAACGCATTATCTGTGTTTTCCAGTCTATTACCAGCAAGTTGAAGAAGGGACGGCGTCAATAACGGAGCCGGGTCACCCCGGGTAGATTCATTTCAAGCCCGGCGAGCAGTAAATACAGCCAACCAAACACAAGCACTTATACTTAAAAGGTAATGGAACTGAATCCCGACTAAACACCGAGTGTCTGCGGTGCGGAGATGTGGAAAGCACTTGGGCAGCACCTTCGAGGTATACAGACACTTGACGACGTACTTTATTTTTACCCCCGTCTATTCTGTCCCTATTAATACCTCCATACCCCCCCCCGACCCAATCTCACAACAACCTCCACCAGCGCACACATGAAAGCCTTCCAGCTGGCACCCGCCGACTGCACTTGGCAGGTCGGCGGGGGAACATGAGAATTAAACCTGTATCGCCCTGGAAAGCAATTCTCAAATATCACTAGAGTACAGCACTTCACCGGGGACCAGGGGAGGGGGGGGAGAGAAGGAAAGTGTGTGAATGGAACAAAAAAGCTCCTTCTGGCACTATTATCGCAGAGGGGAAAGTTTACTAAAGCGAGGAGACGCCAATGACGGCTGGATGCGAAAGTGCGGAAACGTACCGCACTCTCGTGTCGCCTCGGAGGACGAAATGTGTGAAGGTTCTCGAGAAGTTGTAACGGCATAAGCAGCTTGCACAAGTGAATCCAGACGTCGTTAAATTGCATTTATATAGCACAGGGGTCGGGAACCTTTTTTTGGGCTGAGAGAGCCATGAAAGCCAAATATTTTAAAGTGTATTTCAGTGAGAGCCGTATAATATTTTTAACACTATCAATCAATCAATCAATGTTTATTTATATAGCCCCAAATCACAAATGTCTCAAAGGACTGCACAAATCATTACGACTACAACATCCTCGGAAGAACCCACAAAAGGGCAAGGAAAACTCACACCCAGTGGGCAGGGAGAATTCACATCCAGTGGGACGCCAGTGACAATGCTGACTATGAGAAACCTTGGAGCATATTTTGTGTATTTTCCATTAAAAAAAAAAGTTTTCTTTGACAAAAAGGGCAGAAAAACAAAGAAAAAAATATATATCTATTGACGATATATATATATAATAAATCATTGAACATTACTTCCCCCTGGTGTCTGAGCCGTCATCTCCCTTTCCTTAACCATAACAGTTTTAGCAATCAAGAATATTTCTATTTTTATCCTTCTTTGTTGGGGACATTGTTGATTGTCATGTCATGTATGGATGTACTTTTTTTTTGGCCCCATCTCTCCTCCAAAGTAAGTCTTTGCTGTCGTCCAGCATTCTGTTTTTATTTACTTTGTAGCCAGTTCACTTTTAGTTTCATTCTGCATAGCCATCCCTGAGCTTCAATCAATGCCAATCAATGTTTATTTATATAGCCCCAAATCACAAATGTCTCAAAGGACTGCACAAATCATTACGACTACAACATCCTCGGAAGAACCCACAAAAGGGCAAGGAAAACTCACACCCAGTGGGCAGGGAGAATTCACATCCAGTGGGACGCCAGTGGCAATGCTGACTATGAGAAACCTTGGAGAGGACCTCAGATGTGGGCAACCCCCTCTAGGGGACCGAAAGCACTAAAGACGCCGAGATCATTATCCATGCGTTTGTTACGTCTCGTCTCGATTACTGTAACGTATTATTTTCGGGTCTCCCCATGTCTAGCATTAAAAGATTACAGTTGGTACAAAATGCGGCTGCTAGACTTTTGACAAGAACAAGAAAGTTTGATCACATTACGTCTGTACTGTATATACCTGTATATACATATATACATACATATATACCTGTACTGTATATACCTTTATATACATATATACATACATATATACCTATACTGTATATACCTTTATATACATATATACATACATATATACCTGTACTGGCTCACCTGCACTGGCTTCCTGTGCACTTAAGATGTGACTTTAAGGTTTTACTACTTACGTATAAAATACTACACGGTCTAGCTCCATCCTATCTTGCCGATTGTATTGTACCATATGTCCCGGCAAGAAATCTGCGTTCAAAAGACTCCGGCTTATTAGTGATTCCTAGAGCCCAAAAAAAGTCTGCGGGCTATAGAGCGTTTTCCGTTCGGGCTCCAGTACTCTGGAATGCCCTCCCGGTAACAGTTCGAGATGCCACCTCACTAGAAGCATTTAAGTCTCACCTTAAAACTCATTTGTATACTCTAGCCTTTAAATAGACCTCCTTTTTAGACCAGTTGATCTGCCGCTTCTTTTCTTTCTCCTATGTCCCCCCCTCCCTTGTGGAGGGGGTCCGGTCCGATGACCATGGATGAAGTACTGGCTGTCCAGAGTCGAGACCCAGGATGGACCGCTCGTCGGGACCCAGGATGGACCGCTCGCCTGTATTGGTTGGGGACGTCTCTACGCTGCTGATCCGCTTGACATGGTTTCCTGTGGACGGGACTCTCGCTGCGGTCTTGGATCCGCTTGAACTGAACTCTCGCGGCTGTGTTGGAGCCACTATGGATTGAACTTTCACAGTATCATGTTAGACCCGCTCGACATCCATTGCTTTCTGTCCCCTAGAGGGGGGGGGGGGGGGGGGTTGCCCACATCTAAGGTCCTCTCCAAGGTTTCTCATAGTCAGCATTGTCACTGGCGTCCCACTGGGTGTGAATTCTCCCTGCCCACTGGGTGTGAGTTTTCCTTGCCCTTTTGTGGGTTCTTCCGAGGATGTTGTAGTCGTAATGATTTGTGCAGTCCTTTGAGACATTTGTGATTTGGGGCTATATAAATAAACATTGATTGATTGATTGATTGAAAGCAATGGATGTCGAGCGGGTCTAACATGATACTGTGTAAGTGCGAGTTAAAACTCTACTATGCAAAGCCAAACCCATTTAGCAACAATATCCTGAAACGCCGCCGGCTTGGCTGGGCCCGAGCTCACCTAAGATGGACTGATGCAAAGTGGAAAGGTGTTCTGTGGTCTGACGAGTCCACATTTCAAATTATATTTGGAAACAGAGGACGTGGTGTCCTCCGGAACAAAGAGGAAAATAACCGTTGGGATTTTTATAGGTGCAAAGTTCAAAAGCCAGCATCTGTGATGGTATGGGGGTGCATTAGTGCCCAAGGCATGGGTAACTTACACATCTGTGAAGGCACCATTAATGCTTAAAGTGAAGTGAATTATATTTATATAGCACTTTTCTCTAGTGACTCAAAGCGCTTTACATAGTGAAACCCAATATCTAAGTTACATTTAAACCAGTGTGGGTGGCACTGGGAGCAGGTGGGTAAAGTGTCTTGCCCAAGGACACAACGGCAGTGACTAGGATGGCGGAAGCGGGAATCGAACCTGCAACCCTCAAGTTGCTGGCACAGCCGCTCTACCAACCGAAAAGGTCCATACAGGTTTCAAAGCAACATATGTTGTCATCCAAGCAATGTTATCATGGACGCCCCTGCTTATTTCAGCAAGTGTAACAACAGCGTGGCTTCGTTAAAAAAAAAAAAGAGTGTGGGTACTTTCCTGGCCCGCCTGCAGTCCAGACCTGTCTCCCATCGAAAATGTGTGGCGCATTATGAAGCGTAAAAATGTTGTCTTTGTAGTGCATTCAACTGAATATGGGTTGAAAAGGATTTGCAAATCATTGTATTTTGTTTATATTTACATCGAACACAATTTCCCAACTCATATGGAAACAGGGTTTGTAGTAATAACATAAGCAGCTTGCACAATTGAATTAAGACATCTTTAAATTGCAGTAGAAGCATTTAAGTCCCATCTTAAATCTCATTTATATACTCTAGCCTTTAAGTAGACCCCCTTTTTAGACCAGTTGATCTGCCGTTTCTTTTCTTTTCTCCTCTGCCCCCCTCTCCCTTGTGGAGGGGCGCCAAAGGTCCGGTGGCCATGGATGAAGGGAGGTATTTTGAACATTTTTGGGAACTTCGGCCGACTTTTCTTAATTTTCTCCCCCACTTCCTGTGGGACTTTGCTAGGTGCGTTACGGACATTTTGGGCATCCCGGGACTTGTGGGACTCGAACCTGGGTAGGTATTTTAAACGCTTTTGGCGACATTTCTCTCTTTTCTCCCCCACTTCCTGTGGGACTTTGCTGGGTGCGTTATGGACCTTTTTTGCATCCCGGGACATGTGCGGTTGGCGGCTGGACTCATGGGACTGGAACCCGGGAAGGTATTTTGGACAAAATTGGGACTTTTGACCATTTTAGCCACCTTTTCCCTTTTTCTTCTCCGCCTTCCTGTGCACCTTTGCTGGGTGTGTTTTGGACATTTGGGCAACCCGGGACTTGTGTGGCCGGCGGCGGGACTCATGGGACTGAAACCCGGGTAGGTTTTTTAACATTTTTGGGGATCTCTCACTTTTCTCTCCCACTTCCCGTGGGATTTTGCTGGACATTTTTTGCATCCCGGGACTTGTGCGGTTGGTGGCGGAACTCGTGGGACTTGAACCCGGGGAGGTATTTTGGACATTTTTGGGGACTTTTGCAGACTTTTCTCCCCCACTTCCTGTGGGACTTTGCTGGGTGCGTTATGGACCTTTTTTGCATCCCGGGACTTGTGCGGTTGGCGGCTGGACTCATGGGACTGGAACCCGGGGAGGTATTTTGGACATTTTTCGGGACTTTTGCCAACTTTTCTCACTTGTCTCCCCCACTTCCTGTGGGACTTTGCTGGGTGTGTTATGGACATTTTGGGCAACCCGGGACTTGTGTGGCCGGTGGCGAGGCTTGTGGGACTCGAACCTGGGTAGGTATTTTGGACATTTTTGGGGACTTTTGCAGACTTTTCTAACTTTTCTCCCCCACTTCCCGTGGGACTTTGCTGGGTGTGTTATGGACATTTTGGGCAACCCGGGACTTGTGTGGCCGGCGGCGGGACTCATGGGACTGAAACCCGGGGAGGTATTTTGGACATTTTTGGGGACTTTTGCCAACTTTTCTCACTTGTCTCCCCCACTTCCCGCGGGACTTTGCTGGGTGAGTTATGGACCTTTTTTGCATCCCGGGACTTGTGTGGTTGGCGGCGGGACTCGTGGGACTGGAACCCAGGTAGGTATTTTGAACGTTTTTGGCGACTTTTTTCACTTTTCTCCCCCAGTTTCCGTGGGACTTTGCTGGGTGTGTTATGGACATATTTTCGATCCCGGGACTTGTGCCTCCGGTGGCAGGACTCTTGGGACTGAAACCCGGGGAGGTATTTTGGACATTTTTGGGGACTTTTGCCGACTTTTCTCACTTTTCTTCCCCACTTCCTGTGGGAATTTGCTGGGTGCGTTATGGAAATTTTGGGCAACCTGGGACTTGTGCGGCCGGCGGCAAGACTTGTGGAACTCGAACCTGGGTAGGTATTTTGGACATTTTTGGGGACTTTTGCCGACTTTTCTCCCCCACTTCCTGTGGGACTTCGCTGGGTGCGTTATGGACCTTTTTTGCATCCCGGGACTTGTGCGGTTGGCGGCTGGACTCATGGGACTGGAACCCGGGAAGGTATTTTGGACAAAATTGGGACTTTTGACCATTTTAGCCACCTTTTCCCTTTTTCTTCTCCGCCTTCCTGTGCACCATTGCTGGGTGTGTTTTGGACATTTGGACAAAAATACTTTCCAGCATGTTTTACTCAATATAGGTCATCAAATCTCAGCAACAAGCTGTAATATCTTACTGAGATCATTTAGGGCCAAAACCCTTAAAACAAGTAAAACATTCTAACATAAAATTTTATGTATGGCCGCACAACTCCCGGGTTGCAAAAAATGTCCATAACACACCCAGCCGAGTCCCACATGGAGGTGGGATAAAAGTTGGAAAAGTCGGCCCAAGTACCACAAATGTTCAAAATACCTACCCAAGTTGATTTTCAAAGACAAAATTATTTTCAAGACAAAAAATTATTTTCTAGTTAAGTTGATTTGAAAGACAAAATTATTTTTAAGGTAAAAGTTGATTTTCCCCAAAAAATGATTTTCAAGGTAAAAGTTGATTTTCAAAGACAAAATGATTTTCAAGAGAAAAAATTATTTTCAAGTTAAGTTGATTTTCAAGACAAAATCATTTTTAAGGTAAAAGTTGATTTTCGAGACAAATATTTTCACGGTAAAAGTTATTTTCAAGACAAAATGATTTTCAAGACAAAAAATGATTATCAAGGTAAAAGTTGATTTTCAAGACAAATAATTATTTTCAAGTTAAATTGATTTTCAAGACAAAATTATTTTCAAGTTAAAAGTTGATTTTCAAGAAGAAATTATTTTGAAGGTAAAAGTTGGTTTTCAAGACAAAAAATGATTTTCAATACAAAAAATTATTTTCAGGTTAAGTTGATTTCCAAGACAAAATTATTTTCAAGGTAAAAGTTGATTTTTAAAGTAAAAGTTGATTTTCAAGAAAAAATTATTTTCAAGGTAAAAGTTGATTTTCTAGACAAAATGATTTTCAAGACAAAAAATGATTTTCAAGGTAAAAGTTGACTTTCAAAGAAAAAGTTATTTTCAAGACAAAAAATTATTTTCAAGTTAAGTTGGTTTTCAAGACAAAATTATTTAAGGTAAAAGTTGATTTTTAAGGTAAAAGTTGATTTTCAAGACAAAAATATTTTCAAGGTAAAAGTAGATTTTTAAAGTAAAAGTTGATTTTCAAGACAAAATGATTTTCAAGACAAAAAATGATTTCCAAGATAAAAGTTGACTTTCAAAGAAAAAGTTATTTTCAAGACAAAAAATTATTTTCAAGTTAAGTTGATTAAGTTAAATTATTTTCAAGTTAAGTTGGTTTTCAAGACAAAATTATTAAAGGTAAAAGTTGTTTTTAATGTAAAAGCTGATTTTCAAGACAAAAAATTATTTTCAAGGTAAAAGTTGATTTTCAAGACAAATAATTATTTTCAAGTTAAATTGATTTTCAAGACAAAATTATTTTTAAAGTAAAAATAGATTTTCAAGAAAAAAAATATTTAAGGTAAAAGTTGATTTTCAGGAAAAAATTATTTTCAAGGTAAAAATTGATTTTCAAGACCAAAATTGATATTCAATACAAAAAATTATTTTCAAGGTAAGTTGATTTTCAAGACAAAATTATTTTCAAGGTAAAAGTAGATTTTTTTTTTTTTAGGTAAAAGTTGATTTTCAAGAAAAAAATATTTTCAAGGTCAAATTTGATTTTCAAGACAAAAATATTAAAGGTAAAAGTTGATTTTCAAGACAAAATGATTTTCAAGACAAAAAATGATTTTCAAGGTAAAAGTTGATTTTCGAAGAAAATATGATTTTTAAGACAAAAAAATATTTTCAAGTTAAGTTGATTAAGTTAAATTATTTTCAAGACAAAATTATTTTCAAGGTAAAAGTTGATTTCCAAGACAAAATTATTTTCAAGGAAAAAAAAGATTTTTAAGGTAAAAGTTGACTTTCAAGGAAAAAATATTTTGAAGCTAGAAGTTGATTTTCAAGACAAAAAATGATTTTCAGGTTGAAAGTTGATTTTCAAAATAAAAAAAATCAACTTTCAAAGTAAAGGTTGAATTTCAAGACAAAACATGATATTAACGGTAAAAGTTGACTTTTCAAGACTAAAAATGATTTTCAAGGTAAAAATTGACTTTCAAAACAAAAAAAGACTTGTGGCACTTGAACATTTACCGACTTTTCTCACTTATCAAAACAAAATTATTTTCAAGGTTAAAGTTGTTTTTTAAGGTAAAAGTTCATTTTTAAGGAAAAATTATTTTCAAGGTAGAAGTTGATTTTCAAGACAAAAAATTATTTTCAAGTTAAAAGTTGATTTTCAAAATAAAAAAATCATTTTCAAAGTAAAGGTTGAATTTCAAGACAAAACATGATATCAACGGTAAAAGTTGACTTTTCAAGACAAAAAAATTATTTTCAAGGTAAAATTTGACTTTCAAGACAAAATAAGACTTGTGGCACTTGAACCCGGTGTGCTTTTTGAACATTTATCGACTTTTCTCACTTCAAGACAAAATTATTTTCAAGGTAAAAGTTGATTTTTAAGGTAAAAGTTAATTTTTAAGGAAAAAATATTTTCAATGTAGAAGTTGATTTTCAAGACAAAAAATTATTTTCAAGTTAAAAGTTGATTTTCAAAATCAAAAAATCATTTTCAAGGTAAAGGTTGAATTTCAAGACAAAAAAATTATTTTCACGGTAAAAGTTGACTTTTCAAGACAAAAAATGACTTTCAAGGTAAAATTTGACTTTCAAGACAAAAAAAGACTTGTGGCGCTTGAACCCGGTGTGCTTTTTGAACATTTACCGACTTTTCTCACTTATCAAAACAAAATTATTTTCAAGGTAAAAGTTGGTTTTTAAGGTAAAAGTTCATTTTTAAGGAAAAAATTATTTTCAAGTTAAAAGTTGATTTTCAAAATAAAAAAATCATTTTCAAAGTAAAGGTTGAATTTCAAGACAAAACATGATATCAACGGTAAAAGTTGACCTTTCAAGACAAAAAAATTATTTTCAAGGTAAAATTTGACTTTCAAGACAAAAAAAGACTTGTGGCACTTGAACCCGGTGTGCTTTTTGAACATTTACCGACTTTTCTCACTTCAAGACAAAATTATTTTCAAGGTAAAAGTTTATTTTTAAGGAAAAAATATTTTCAAGGTAGAAGTTGATTTTCAAGACAAAAAATTATTTAAGTTAAAAGTTGATTTTCAAAATAAAAAAAATCATTTTCAAGGTAAAGGTTGAATTTCAAGACAAAACATGATATTAACGGTAAAAGTTGACTTTTCAAGACAAAAAATTATTTTCAAGGTAAAATTTGACTTTCAAGACGAAAAAAGACTTGTGGCTTTTGAACATTTATCGACTTTTCTCACTTTTCTCCCTGCCTTCCCGTGGGACTTTGCTGGGCATTTTGGGAAACCCGGCCGGCTGCGGGACTTGTGGGACTCGAACCTGGCAGGTATTTTGAACATTTTGGGGACTTTTGCCGACGGTCGTTTGATTGATTGATACTTTTATTAGTAGATTGCACAGTTCAGTACATATTCCGTACAATTGACCACTAAATGCTAACACCCCAATAAGTTTTTCAACTTGTTTAAGTCGGGGTCCACGTTAGTCAATTCCTCTCCAAGATTTCTCATAGTCATTCACATCGACGTCCCACTGGGGTGAGTTTTTCCTTGCCCGTATGTGGGCTCTGTACCGCGGATGTCGTCGTGGCTTGTGCAGCCCTTTGAGACACCTGTGATTCAGGGCTATATAAATAAACATTGATTGATTGAACATTGATAGAAGCTCCACAACGGTCTCAAAGGCGGAGGAAGGCTGCAGCAAAGATGGGACCCCCAATTCTCTTGGTTTCCATGCCATTGGACCCTGGCTTTCTCTGTGCCAAGGACAGTGTGGTGGCCGTCTGTGCACCAGTCTCCCCACTTTGAAAGATTTCACCGACAGGAGGACAAACGTACTGGTTTCGAGTGATTGCCGACGATCTAAGGTGTATGATTTCAGGTGCATGGCAATACTACACAAGTATGCGCCTGCAAAGTTGCTGCAAGCTCTGAAGTTTGTTTGGCGTGGAGCTAATCTCACCAAGCGTTGAACTGTATCTGAATGTCCTTTTTTGCATTTCTTCAGACTAAAAGCAAAGCGGCGTCCTTCCTGGAAACAGAAACAGCAGCTCTGATAGCTCCTTTATTATGGAAAATTATTTTAAACAGTGCAAAAAAAAAAAAAAAAACCCCCGTCGCAGCCTCATTTCTTCCACATTCCTGCCACTATCACTCCAGCTATTGATAAGATGTCTAAATTTATTGCTGAATAATTCTGCGAGGGGAAGGAAAAAAAAAAGATAAAAGGTTGCTGAATAAAATATGAGGTGAAGGCTGTAAATTGTAGCAATGCATATCATTGCATTGAAACGTAGGACACAATTACCATCTGCTACGCTCATCAGTCGCCATCCTTTATGACTTAATTATATGTTTAATGCTATCAGATCAAGGAAAGGGCAGAACAGATGAATGAGAGAAACACAGGAAAGATTGGGCAACAAGACAAAAGGCAGATGAAAAGCAACATAAAGGAGGGTGGAATTGATTTCATTCACCGGGAAATGGGAAACGTTAATTCTCGATAGAATGTTCCCTCATCTCCCGCGCCGCTCTCAGATAATACCGCCGCCATGTTCCCAATTTGTCTCCGAGCAGTCAAACAAAAGGAGTCAACTTCCTCGCCGTCGTTCATTTCGACATCACACCTTTCTTTTGAAACCATGCAAAGAGCTGCTGTTGTCCCGATACCGATATTTATGTCGTTTGATACTTTTCGGTACATTTCAAAACTTTTCTGAATAAAGGGGACCACAAAGAATTGAATAATTGGCTTTATTTTTAACGAAAAATTCTTAGGGTCCTTTTTTCGTCTTGAAAAAAGAAATGTCTTTGAAAATCAACTTTTGTCTTGAAAATCAACTTTTACTTTGAAAATCATTTTTTGTCTTGAAAATCAACATTTACCCTGAAAATTATTTTTTCGTCTTGAAAATCATCTTTAAACTTGAAAATATTTTTTTTTTCTTTAAAATCAACTTTTACCTTGAAAATCATTTTTTGTCTTGAAAATCAACTTTTACTTTGAAAATCAACTTTTGCTTTGAAAATAATTTTTGGGCTTGGAAATCAACTTTTACCTTGAAAATCATTTTTTTCTCATGAAAATCATTTTTTGTCTTGAAAATCAACTTTTACCTTGAAAATCATTTTTTGTCTTGAAAATCAACTTTTAACTTGAAAATATTTTTTTCTCATGAAAATCATTTTTTGTCTTTGAAAATCAACTTTTACCTTGAAAATCATTTTTTGTCTTGAAAATCAACTTTTACTTCGAAAATACATTTTTATCTTGAAAATCGGCCCTGTGATGAGGTGGCGACTTGTCCAGGGTGTACCCCGCCTTCCGCCCGATTGTAGCTGAGATAGGCGCCAGCGCCCCCCGCGACCTCGAAAGGGAATAAGCGGTAGAAAATGGATGGATGGATCTTGAAAATCAACATTTACCTTGAAAATAATTTACCTTGAAAATAATTTTACTTTCAAAATCAACTTTTACTTTGAAAATAATTTGCACCTTAAAAATCAACATTTGTCTTGAAAATCAACTTTTACTTTGAAAATCAACTTTTAATTTGAAAATAATTTTTGGGCTTGGAAATCAACTTTTACCTTGAAAATCAACGTTTTCCTTGAAAATCAGAATTTACCTTGAAAATAATTTTTTGTCTTGAAAATCAACTTTAAACTTGAAAATATTTTTCTTGAAAATCAACTTTTACCTTGTAAATATTTTTTTGTCTTGAAAATCAACTTTTACCTTGAAAATATTTTTTTTATTTTGAAAATCAACTTTTGGCTTGAAAATTTTTTGGGGTGTTGAAAATCATTTTGTTGTGTTGAAAATCAACTTTTACTTTGAAAATTAACTTTTTACTTTGAAAATCAGTTTTTGGCTTGGAAATCAACTTTTACCTTGAAAATAATTTTTTTGTCTTAAAAATCAACTTTTAACTTGAAAATCATTTTTTCTCTTGAAAATCATTTTTTGGCTTGGAAAATCAACTTTCACATTTGGTCTTGAAAATCAAATTTTACCTTGAAAAAAAATATTTGTCTTGAAAATAATTTTTTGTCTTTGAAAATCAACTTTTACCTCGAAAATCATTTTTTTGTCTTGAAAATCAACTTTTACCTCGAAAATAAATTTTTATCATGAAAATCACCTTTTACCTTGAAAAATCACATTTTGTCTTCAAAATCAACTTTTACCTTGAAAATCATTTTTTACCTTCAAAATCAACTTTTACCTTGAAAAATCACATTGTTTTGAAAATCAACTTTTACCTCAAAAATAATTTTTTGTCTTGAAAAGTCAACTTTTACCGTTAATATATTTTTTTGGTCTTGAAATTCTACCTTTACCTTGAAAATATTTTTTGTTATTTTTGAAAACCAACTTTTAACTTGAAAATAATTTGTTCTCTTGAAAATCAACTTTTAGCCTGAAAATAAACTTTTACCTTGAAAATAATTTTGTCTTGAAAATCATGTTATCTTTGAAAATCAACTTTCACCTTGAAAATAATTTTTTGTCTGAAAATCAACTTTTACCTTGAAAACCATTTTTTGTCTTGAAAATCAACTTTTACCTTGAACATCATTTTTTGTTTTGAAAATCAACTTTTACCTTGAAAATCAGTTTTTGTCTCGAAAATCAACTTGTACCTTGAAAATCTGTTTTTGTCTTGAAAATCAACTTTTGCCATAAAAATCAACGTTTGTCTTGAAAATCAACTTTTACCTTCAATCGTTTTTTGTCTTAAAAATCAACTTTTATCTTGAAAATATTTTTTTGTCTTTAAAAATTAACTTTCACCTTGAATATTATTTTGTCTTGAAAATCAACTTTTGATGTAAAAATCAACTTTTGTCTTGTAAGTCAACTTTTGTTTTGAAAATAATTTTTTGCTGTAAAAATCAACTTTTGCCGTAAAAATCAACTTTTGCCTTGAAAATCAACTTTTATTACATTGAAAATCAACTTTTATTACGTTGAAAATCTACTTTTGTCTAGAAAATCAACTTTTGTCTTGAAAATAATTTTTACCGTGAAAATCAGTTTTTGTCTTGAAAATCAACTTTTGCCGTAAAAATCAACTTTTGTCTTAAAAATAAACTTTTACCTTCAATAATTTTTTTGTCTTGATAATCAACTTTTACCTTGAAAATAATGTTTTGTCTTTAAAAATCAACTTTCACCTTGAATATTATTTTGTCTTGAAAATCAACTTTTGCCGTAAAAATCTACTTTTGTCTTAAAAATAAACTTTCACCTTCAATAATTTTTTTGTCTTGATAATCAACTTTTACCTTGAAAATATTTTTTTGTCTTTAAAAATTAACTTTCACCTTGAATATTATTTTGTCTTGAAAATCAACTTTTGATGTAAAAATCAACTTTTGTCTTGTAAATCAACTTTTGTTTTGAAAATAATTTTTTGCTGTAAAAATCAACTTTTGCCGTAAAAATCAACTTTTGCCTTGAAAATCAACTTTTATTACATTGAAAATCTACTTTTATTACGTTGAAAATCTACTTTTGTCTAGAAAATCAACTTTTGTCTTGAAAATAATTTTTACCGTGAAAATCAGTTTTTGTCTTGAAAATCAACTTGTACCTTGAAAATCAGTTTTTGTCTTGAAAATCAACTTTTGCCGTAAAAATCAACTTTTGTCTTAAAAATAAACTTTTGCATTCAATAATTTTTTTGTCTTGATAATCAACTTTTACCTTGAAAATAATTTTTTGTCTTTAAAAATCAACTTTCACCTTGAATATTATTTTGGCTTGAAAATCAACTTTTGCCGTAAAAATCAACTTCTGTCTTGTAAATAAACTTTTGTCTTGAAAATAATTTTTTGCCGTAAAAATCAACTTTTGCCATAAAAATCAACTTTTGCCTTGAAAATCAACTTTTGCCGTAAAAATCAACTTTTGCCGTAAAAATCAACTTCTGTCTTGTAAATCAACTTTTGTCTTGAAAATAATTTTTTGCCGTAAAAATCAACTTTTGCCTTGAAAATCAACTTTTGCCGTAAAAATCAACTTTTGCCTTGAAAATCAACTTTTGCCTTGAAAATCAACTTTTGCCTTGAAAATCAACTTTTGCCTTGAAAATCAACTTTTGCCGTACTAATAAACTTTTGCCGTAAAAATCAACTTTTGCCTTGAAAATCAACTTTTATTACCTTGAAAATCAACTTTTGTCTTGAAAATCAACTTTTGCCGTAAAAATCAACTTTTGCCTTGAAAATCAACTTTTGCCTTGAAAATCAACTTTGGCCGTAAAAATCAACTTATGCCTTGAAAATCAACTTTTATTACCTTGAAAATTTACTTTTGTCTTGAAAATCTACTTTTATTACCTTGAAAATCTACTTTTGTCTAGAAAATCAACTTATGTCTTGAAAATAATTTTTACCTTGAAAATAATTTTTTGGTTGAAAATCAACTTTTATCTTGAAAGTAATGTTTTTGGCCGGAAAAATCATCTTTTAGCTTGAAAGTCATGTTGAAATATATGTTTCATATTGCAAGTGTGTCCTTAAATAAAATAGTGAACATACAAGACAACTTGACTTTTAGTAGTAAGTAAACAAACAAAAGCTCCTAATTAGTCTGCTGACATATGCAGTAACATATTGTGTCATTGTTATACCTATTATTTTGTTAACATTATTAAGTTATTATGAAGTAATTATGAATCTACTTGTTCATTTACTGTTAATATCTGCTTACTTTTTCTTTTAACATGTTCTATCTACACTTCTGTTAAAATGTAATAATCACTTATTCTTCTGTTTGGATGCTTTACATTAGTTTTGTATGATACCACAAATTTGGGTATCAATCTGATACAAAGTAGTTACAAAACAAAAGATGATACCAAAAAAATAACATAATCATTGTAGTATTGCCTTGATAGGCTCCTGTACTTATTACAGTGGATGTGAGGTGTAGATCCACCATGGGGCAGGGGTGGCGGACCTGAATTTTTCAAATGTGGTATAGTACCGAATAAGATTCATTAGTATCGCGATACTATACTAATACTTGTATACTGTACAACTCTACTCATAGCACAACATTAAAAACACTTGCACAGTCTAATAATACCAGCCGATAGTATAGTATTGTAATACCCAAACTTATACTCTTACTTCTAAATTTTGAAGGATGATTCCGCCACAGTCGAAATCAATGTTTGTGTTTATGGATCCCGAAAAACTCTCCTTCTGGGAGTGGTCATCTATATCTGTCTGTCTGCTCTTTGGTTGACTGGCTTTCTGTCCGCAGTGTGACCCTTAATCAGCGGGAATTCATTTTCAGGCTTTCGGTTATTTTTAAATCAAGAAGCTTAAACATGCTACAGCAACTGCTTTACTTCTACATTTTAAATTTGATTCTAAATATAAAGGAGAGGTTTTCACTATTATGTTAGATCCACTATGGACTGGACTCTCACAATATGTTAGATCCACTATGGACTGGACTCTCACAATAGTAGGTTAGATCCACTATGGACTGGACTCTCACTATTATGTTAGATCCACTATGGACTGGACTCTCACTATTATGTTAGATCCACTATGGACTGGACTCTCACAATAGTAGGTTAGATCCACTATGGACTGGACTCTCACTATTATGTTAGATCCACTATGGACTGGACTCTCACTATTATGTTAGATCCACTATGGACTGGACTCTGACAATATAATGTTAGATCCACTTTGGACTGGACTCACACACTATTATGTAAGAGTCAAGTGTTGTCTTCATTATAACACTTATATATGACTTTTAGTCATTTTGATAGTAGGCTAATAAGACACCTACATCACGTGTTGTCGTCATCATAACACTTAAGACTTTTAGTTATTCATTACAACTGCTTCATAAGACTTTTAGTCATTTTGATAGTAGGCTTGTGTATTACATCATCTGTTGTCTTCATTATAACACTTCTAGAAGACTTTTAGTCATTTTGATAGTAGGCATGTGTATTACAAACGTACATCATCTGTTGTCTTCATTATAACACTTATTGAAAACTGTCATTTTGATAGTAGGCTAATATAGACACTTACATCATGTGTTGCCTTCATTATAACACTTATATAAGACTTTTAAAGTCATTTTGATAGTAGGCTAATATAACTAATATAGACGCTTACGTCATGTGTTGTCTTCATTATAACACTTATATAAGACTTTTAAAGTCACTGTGATAGTAGGCTAATATAGACACATCATGTGTTGTCTTCATTATAATGCTTAGACAAGACTTTTAAAGTCATTTTGATAGTAGGCTAATATAACCAATATATAGACTTAAATCATGTGTTATCTTCATTATAACACTTATATAAGATTTTAAAGTCATTTTGATAATATAGACACTTACATCATGTGTTGTCTTCATTATAACACTCATATAAGACTTTTAGTCATTTAGATAGTAGGCTTGTGTAGTCCATCATCTGTTGCCTTCATTATAACACTTATATAAGACTGTCATTTTGATAGTAGGCTAATATTGACACATCACATTTTGTCGTATAACACTTATATAAGAATTTTTGTCATTTTGATAGTAGGCATGTGTATTACAAACATACATCATCTGTTGTCTTCATTATAACACTTATAGAAGACTGTCATTTTGATAGTAGGCTAATATAGACACTTACATCATGTATTGTCTTCATTATAACACTTATAAAACACTTAGTCATTTTGATAGTAGGCTAATATTGACACATCACATTTTGTCGTACAACACTTATATAAGAATTCTAGTCATTTTGATAGTAGGCATGTGTATTACAAACGTACATCATCTGTTGTCTTCATTATAACACTTATAGAAGACTCATTTTGATAGTAGGCTAATATAGACACTTACATTATGGGTTGTCTTCATTATAACACTTATATAAGACTTTTAGTCATTTTGATAGTAGGCTTGTGTAATACAAACATACATCATCTGTTGTCTTCATTATAACACTTATAGAAGACTATCATTTTGATAGTAGGCTAATATAGACACTTACATTATGGGTTGTCTTCATTATAACACTTATATAAGACTTTTAGTCATTTTGATAGTAGGCATGTGTATTACAAACATACATCATCTGTTGTCTTCATTATAACACTTATAGAAGACTATCATTTTGATAGTAGGCTAATATAGACACATCATGTATTGTCTTCATTATAACACTTATAGAAGACTATCATTTTGATAGTAGGCTAATATAGACACATCATGTATTGTCTTCATTATAACACTTATAGAAGACTATCATTTTGATAGTAGGCTAATATAGACACATCACGTGTTTTCTTCATTACAACACTTATAGAAGACTCATTTTGATAGTAGGCTTTTGTATTACATCATCCGTTGTCTTCATTATAACACTTATAGAAGACTTTTAGTCATTTTGATAGTAGGCTAATGTAGACACTTACATCATGTGTTGTCTTCATTATAACACTTATAAAACACTTAGTCATTTTGATAGTAGGCTAACATAGCTAATACGGACACTTACATAATGTGTCGTCTTCATTATGACTCGTATATAAGACTTTTAAAGGCATTTTGATAGTAGGCTAATATAGACACTTACATCATGTGTTGTCTTCATTTTAAGACTTAATTTGTGGCTCTGGACTGATTTTGATCATATTTATATTTTGGTCCATTATGGCTCTTTCAACATATTGGGTGGCGACCCCTGCCCTAGGGTAAGACGCTCTCTGGTGTCTTTTCCGGTCTGAATTAGAACACACCTCAACTTTAGGTGTGCTAATAGATGCAAATGGCGTCCACAAGAGCAAAGTGGGTGTGTCCAAATGGCTGTGGGCTACGGAGCCAGCCAGTGGGCATCCCAGGTGCCAGCGGGCACGGTCCTGACTGTGTACCTTTGGCCAGAACTCATTACAGGCTGACATTTAGGCCGGCTGCTGTCCGTGCCAAGTCAGCCTTCTGGACGCAGACAAATTATGTAGTTTTTTTTTTTATTTTTTATGTCGGACATTAAGTCGTGTCCGGTGGGGAAGCAAATTAGTATCACCTTCATGTCACCTGAAAGGAAAGTGACAAATGCGAGGGTGGGTTTTTTTTTTTTTACATTTATTTTTATTTATTTTTTTTGCTTACTGTGTAAAACATCTTCATCCTGCAAAAATGAGAAAAGTGCACTAAGAACCATAACATATTCCAACAATGCTCACTTTTTGTTAATGTTGTCATTGCAGAGTGCGGTCATGCACTTCATGAGGAAGACTTTGAGGAGGGGGTTCTGTTTAGTGTCTCACAATAAATGGGATCCGCATTTTAGTATGAGTACTTTAGAGTAGTCAGGGTACAGCTTGCATGGCAGTTTTCATGTACAGTCCAACAACACTTATATTAATAAATCAATGTTTATTCATATAGCCCTAAATCAAGCGTGTCTCAAAGGGCTGCACAAGCCACGACGACATCCTCGGCTCAGATTACACATCAGGGCAAAGAAAAACTCAACCCAATGGGATGGCAATGAGAAACCTTGGAGAGGACCGCAGATGTGGAGACCCCCCCAACTCTAGGGTAACTGGTGCAATGGACGTTGAGTGGATCTAACATAATAATGTGAGAGTCCGGTCCATAGTGGATCTAACATAATAGTGTGAGAGTCCGGTCCATAGTGGATCTAACATAATAGTGAGAGAGTCCAGTCCATAGTGGATCTAACATAATAGTGTGAGAGTCCAGTCCATAGTGGATCTAACATAATAGTGTGAGAGTCCAGTCTATAGTGGATCTAACATAATAATGTGAGAGTCCGGTCCATAGTGGATCTAACATAATAGTGTGAGAGTCCGGTCCATAGTGGATCTAACATAATGTGAGAGTCCGGTCCATAGTGGATCTAACCTAATAGTATGAGAGTCCAGTCCATAGTGGATCTAGCATAATAGTATGAGAGTCCAGTCCATAGTGGATCTAGCATAATAGTGAGAGAGTCCAGTCCATAGTGGATCTAACATAATAGTGTGAGAGTCCAGTCCATAGTGGATCTAACATAATAGTGTGAGAGTCCAGTCTATAGTGGATCTAACATAATAGTGTGAGAGTTCAGTCCATAGTGGATCTAACATAATAGTGTGAGATTCCAGTCCATATTGGATCTAACATAATAGTGAGAGTCCAGTCCATAGTGGATCTAACATAATATTGTGAAAGTCCAGTCCATAGTGGATCTAACGTAATAGTGTGAGAGTCCAGTCCTTAGTGGATCTAATAGTGAGAGTCCAGTCCATAGTGGATCTAACATAATAGTGTGAGTCCAGTCCATAGTGGATCTAACATAATAGTGTGAGAGTCCAGTCCATAGTGGATCTAACATAATAGTATGAGAGTCCAGTCCATAGTGGATCTAACATAATAGTGTGAGTCCAGTCCATAGTGGATCCAACAGTGTGAGAGTCCAGTCCTTAGTGGATCTAATAGTGAGAGTCCAGTCCATAGTGGATCTAACATAATAGTGTGAGTCCAGTCCATAGTGGATCTAACGTAATAGTGTGAGAGTCCAGTCCATAGTGGATCTAAAATAATAGTGGGAGAGTTCAGTCCATAGTGGATCTAACGTAATAGTGTGAAAGTCCAGACCATAGTGGAGCTAACAATAGTGTGAGAGTCTAGTCCTTAGTGGATCTAATAGTGAGAGTCCAGTCCATAGTGGATCTAACATAATAGTGGCTGTCCAGTCCATAGTGGATCCAACATAATAGTAAGAGTCCAGTCCATAATGGATCCAACAGTGTGAGAGTCCAGTCCTTAGTGGATCTAATAGTGAGAGTCCAGTCCATAGTGGATCTAACATAATAGTGTGAGAGTCCAGTCCATAGCTGATCTAACATAATAGTGTGAGAGTCCAGTCCATAGTGGATCTAACATAATAGTAAGAGTTCCCCACTCATTTTATGAGTGGGGAACCTTTCGGATCTCAAATATATTTAGTAGGATTATATTCAACTTTTGACTGTGATTACTCAAAAATATTAAATCATTAAAATCAATGGTGTCCTGCATTATTGATCTTTTAGGGCTCTAACAACTAAATACTGCATATTTCGTTTTACTTTTAAAAAAACAAAGATGTTTTTGACAGAAAAGCCATAAAAGCTTCTTTTTTTATTTTGAGTTAGAGATTTACTGTAAGCCTTAAATAAAAAATAATACATATTTTACTTAACATTTTAAGAATTTTTATGGTCCCCTGGAGCCCTAAAAGGTAAAATACATTTTAAAAATATATTTTGTTAGGGTTTGAAAATGAAAAATATCAAAAGAGCGCCCGCGTGCTTTAATAATTTCTATGTGCGGCCCTCAGTGGAAAAAGTTTGGACACCCCTGCATTAACAAGTGTCCTTGAATTAATGTAAGCAATTAAAAAAAATGTAAAATTAAAATATTGTTTATATTATATGTCACACAGAAATTGCTCTTTCCTGCTATTAAAAAAAGGTTGTTTTCATCATTTTATAGAAAAAAAAAAAGGGTTTGCCTTATGTGGCCACTGCAGCTTGACCAAAACAGGAATAGAGCTAAAGCGCCATCTGGTGGAGAGTGAAAAGCACAACAGCAGCTTTGTATTTTTTTAATTTTTTTTTTATGTGGCCTCTTGCTGGCCATGGAAATGATGAGCCTGTAGAAAAAGTTTGTTCAACTATCAGTGCGAGGGAGCGATAAAAGCAAGACGTTAAATAAAAACGTGTCACAATCAAAGTCGCAGTAAAGGACTTACGACGTCGGGAGATGTTGGAGCCCATTAGGGGGACAATTAACGTCGGAAGGGACTAATAAGCGAGCGGACCCCGTTTGCTCGCAGGTACCGACTAAACGAATCAAAAAGTTGTTTGTCCCTTTTGCTTTATTGGCTGTGTTAGGGATAATTGCTCATTTGAAGTGCGCCGCGTTCTTATATTTTCTAACTTTGATGACACAAACAAACAGGATGTCATCGATTAGAAGTTAATTGTGCAAAGGTCTGCCTGGTGGGAGGGGGGAACCATCTGTCAAATTCCACATTCCCTAATTCTAAATCATATTTCATTAAAAGTGCTAACAAATTGCATGCATCATAGTTAGAAGGGAACTGTTAGGAAACAAATTAGATTTTTTTTTTTTTTTTTTTTTTACAATGAATGGAAATTACATCACTAAAATATCATAGTCGCCTCCCCCCCAGCCGTGTTTCTTAATGAATCCTCTAATGAATTTAATTTGCACATTGTGCATAATTTGGAGAGGAAAATGTCAGTGGGTCAGACTTAACCGTGTTGTTGCTGGCCGTCCGTATCCACGGCAGAGGCGGAAACATGACCCCGGTGCAAATGACAACCTTGTGAACGTGATCGCGGGATCTAATTAGCATGTTGTAAAAAGGTATCTTATGAGTACATTTAGCTCCGTTTAGCATCAATGCACCATTTGCCGCCACCTTTTAATATACAAGCCCCGTTTCCATATGAGTTGGGAAATTGTGTTAGATGTAAATATAAACAGAATACAATGATTTGCAAATCTTTTCCAACCCACATTCAGTTGAATGCACTACAAAGACAAGATATTGGATGTGCAAATAATTAACTTTGAATTTCATGCCAAAGTAGTTAGGAAAGGGCATGTTCACCACTGTGTTGCATCACCTTTTCTTTTAACAACACGCAATAAACGTTTGGGAACTGAGGAAACTAATTGTTGAAGCTTTGAAAGTGGAATTCTTTCCAATTCTTGTTTTATGTAGACCTTCAGTCCTTCAACAGTCCGGGGTCTCCGCTGTAGTATTTTAAGCTTCATAATGCGCCACACATTTTCCATGGGAGACAGGTCTGGACTGCAGGCGGGCCGGGAATCTACCCGCACTCTTTTACTACGAAACCACGCTGTTGTAACACGTGGCTTGGCATTGTCTTGCTGAAATAAGCAGGGGCGTTCTGGATAACATTGCTTGGATGACAATATATGTAGCTCCAAAACCTGTAAAGACCATTCAGCATTTATGGTGCCTTCACAGATGTGTAAGTTAACATAAATTTGGGGTTCTAGCTTTGACAAAAGTCTGTATTTTTGTAAATGTGAGTTGTTTTTGATGACTGTTTGTTTCCCAAATACAAAACCTGTTTCCATATGAGTTGGGAAATTGTGTTAGATGTAAATATAAACGGAATACAATGATTTGCAAATCCTTTTCAACCCATATTCAGTTGAATGCACTACAAAGACAAGATATTTGATGTTCAAACTCATAAACTTGTTTTTTTTTTGCAAATAATTAACTTAGAATTTCATGGCTGCAACACGTGCCAAAGTAGTTGGGAAAGGGCATGTTCACCACTGTGTTACATCACCTTTTCTTTTAACAACACTCAATAAACGTTTGGGAACTGAGGAAACTAATTGTTGAAGCTTTGAAAGTGGAATTCTTTCCCATTCTTGTTTTATGTAGAGCTTCAGTCGTTCAACAGTCCGGGGTCTCCGCTGTCGTATTTTACGCTTCATAATGCGCCACACATTTTCGATGGGAGACAGGTCTGGACTGCAGGCGGGCCGGGAATCTACCCGCACTATTTTACTACGAAACCACGCTGTTGTAACACGTGGCTTGGCATTGTCTTGCTGAAATAAGCAGGGGCGTCCTGGATAACATTGCTTGGATGACAATATACTGTATGTTGCTCCAAAACCTGTAAAGACCATTCAGCATTTATGGTGCCTTCACAGATGTGTAAGTTAACATAAATTAGGGGTTCCAGCTTTGACAAAAGTCTGTATTTTTGTAAATGTGAGTTGTTTTTGATGACTGTTTGTTTCCCAAATACAAAACCTGTTTCCATATGAGTTGGGAAATTGTGTTAGATGTAAATATAAACGGAATACAATGATTTGCAAATCCTTTTCAACCCATATTCAGTTGAATGCACTACAAAGACAAGATATTTGATGTTCAAACTCATAAACTTGTTTTTTTTTTGCAAATAATTAACTTAGAATTTCATGGCTGCAACACGTGCCAAAGTAGTTGGGAAAGGGCATGTTCACCACTGTGTTACATCACCTTTTCTTTTAACAACACTCAATAAACGTTTGGGAACTGAGGAAACTAATTGTTGAAGCTTTGAAAGTGGAATTCTTTCCCATTCTTGTTTTATGTAGAGCTTCAGTCGTTCAACAGTCCGGGGTCTCCGCTGTCGTATTTTACGCTTCATAATGCGCCACACATTTTCGATGGGAGACAGGTCTGGACTGCAGGCGGGCCGGGAATCTACCCGCACTATTTTACTACGAAACCACGCTGTTGTAACACGTGGCTTGGCATTGTCTTGCTGAAATAAGCAGGGGCGTCCTGGATAACATTGCTTGGATGACAATATACTGTATGTTGCTCCAAAACCTGTAAAGACCATTCAGCATTTATGGTGCCTTCACAGATGTGTAAGTTAACATAAATTAGGGGTTCCAGCTTTGACAAAAGTCTGTATTTTTGTAAATGTGAGTTGTTTTTGATGACTGTTTGTTTCCCAAATACAAAACCTGTTTCCATATGAGTTGGGAAATTGTGTTAGATGTAAATATAAACGGAATACAATGATTTGCAAATCTTTTCCAACCCACATTCAGTTGAATGCACTACAAAGACAAGATATTGGATGTGCAAATAATTAACTTAGAATTTCATGCCAAAGTAGTTAGGAAAGGGCATGTTCACCACTGTGTTGCATCACCTTTTCTTTTAACAACACGCAATAAACGTTTGGGAACTGAAGAAACTAATTGTTGAAGCTTTGAAAGTGGAATTATTTCCCATTCTTGTTTTATGTAGAGCTTCAGTCCTTCAACAGTCCGGGGTCTCCGCTGTCGTATTTTACGCTTCATAATCCGCCACACATTTTCCATGGGAGACAGGTCTGGACTGCAGGCGGGCCGGGAATCTACCCGCACTCTTTTACTACGAAACCACGCTGTTGGCATTGTCTTGCTGAAATAAACAGGGGCGTCCTGGATAACATTGCTTGGATGACAATATATGTTGCTCCAAAACCTGTAAAGACCATTCAGCATTTATGGTGCCTTCACAGATGTGTAAGTTAACATAAATTAGGGGTTCCAGCTTTGACAAAAGTCTGTATTTTTGTAAATGTGAGTTGTTTTTGATGACTGTTTGTTTCCCAAATACAAAACCTGTTTCCATATGAGTTGGGAAATTGTGTTGGATGTAAATATAAACGGAATACAATGATTTGTAAATCTTTTCCAACCCACATTCAGTTGAATGCACTACAAAGACAAGATATTGGATGTGCAAATAATTAAGTTAGAATTTCATGCCAAAGTAGTTGGGAAAGGGCATGTTCACCACTGTGTTACATCACCTTTTCTTTTAACAACACTCAATAAACGTTTGGGAACTGAGGAAACTAATTGTTGAAGCTTTGAAAGTGGAATTCTTTCCCATTCTTGTTTTATGTAGAGCTTCAGTCGTTCAACAGTCCGGGGTCTCCGCTGTCGTATTTTACGCTTCATAATGCGCCACACATTTTCGATGGGAGACAGGTCTGGACTGCAGGCGGGCAGGGAATCTACCCGCACTATTTTACTACGAAACCACGCTGTTGTAACACGTGGCTTGGCATTGTCTTGCTGAAATAAGCAGGGGCGTCCTGGATAACATTGCTTGGATGACAATATATGTTGCTCCAAAACCTGTAAAGACCATTCAGCATTTATGGTGCCTTCACAGATGTGTAAGTTAACATAAATTAGGGGTTCCAGCTTTGACAAAAGTCTGTATTTTTGTAAATGTGAGTTGTTTTTGATGACTGTTTGTTTCCCAAATACAAACCCCGTTTCCATATGAGTTGGGAAATTGTGTTAGATGTAAATATAAACGGAATACAATGATTTGCAAATCCTTTTCAAGCCATATTCAATTGAATGCACTACAAAGACAAGATATTTGATGTTCAAACTCATAAACTTGTTTTTTTTTTTGCAAATAATTAACTTAGAATTTCATGGCTGCAACACGTGCCAAAGTAGTTAGGAAAGGGCATGTTCACCACTGTGTTACATCACCTTTTCTTTTAACACTCAATAAATGTTTGTGAACTGAGGAAACTAATTGTTGAATCTTTGAAAGTGGAATTTTTTCCCATTCTTGTTTCATGTAGAGCTTCAGTCCTTCAACAGTCCGGGGTCTCCGCTGTCGTATTTTACGCTTCATAATGCACCACACATTTTCCATGGGAGACATGTCTGGACTGCAGGCGGGCCAGGAAAGTACCCGCACTCTTTTACTATGAAACCACGCTGTTGTAACACGTGCTGAATGTGGCTTGGCATTGTCTTGCTGAAATAAGCAGGGGCGTCCTTGAAAAAGAAGGCAGCATATGTTGTTCCAAAACCTGTATGAACCTTTCAGCATTAATGGTGCCTTCACAGATGTGTAAGTTACCCATGCCTTGGGCACTAATGCACCCCCATACCATCACAGAGGCTGGCTTTTGAACTTTGCGTCGATAACAGTCTGGATGGTTCGCTTCCCCTTTGGTCCGGATGACACGATGTCGAATATTTCCAAAAACTCGTTAGACCACAGAACACTTTTCCACTTTGTATCAGTCCATCTTAGACAATCTCGGGCCCAGAAAAGCCGGCGGAGTTTCTGGATGTTGTTGATAAATGGCATTTGCTTTGCATAGTAGAGCTTTAACTTGCACTTACAGATGTAGCGACAAACTGTATTTAGTGACAGTGGTTTTCTGAAGTGTTCCTGAGCCCATGTGGTGATATCCTTTAGAGATTGATGTTGGTTTTTGATACAGTGCCGAAGGTCACAGTCATTCAATGTTGGTTTCCGGCCATGCCGCTTACGTGGAGTGATTTCTCCAGATTCTCTGAACCTTTTGATGATATTATGGAGCGTAGATGTTGAAATCCCTAAATTTCTTGCAATTGCACTTTGAGAAAGGTTGTTCTTAAACTGTTTGACTATTTGCTCACGCAGTTGTGGACAAAGGGGTGTACCTCGCCTCATCCTTTCTTGTGAAAGACTGAGCATTTTTTGGGAGGCTGTTTTTATACCCAATCATGGCACCCACCTGTTCCCAAATAGCCTGCACACCTGTGGGATGTTCCAAATAAGCGTTTGATGAGCATTCCTCAACTTTATCAGTATTTATTGCCACCTTTCCCAACTTCTTTGTCACGTGTTGCTGGCATCAAATTCTAAAGTTAATGATTATTTGCAAAAAAAAAAATGTTTATGAGTTTGAACATCAAATATGTTGTCTTTGTAGCATATTTAACTGAATATGGGTTGAAAATGATTTGTAAATCATTGTATTCTGTTTATATTTACATCTAACACAATTTCCCAACTCGTATGGAAACAGGGTTTGTACACTATATTGCCAAAAGTATTTGGCCACCCATCCAAATGATGAGAATCAGGTGGCCCGGCCTCAGGTGTATAAAATCAAGCACTTCGCCATAGAGACCGTTTTTTACTAACATTTGTGAAAGAATGGGTTGCACTCAATGATTTCCCAGCGTGGAACTGTCATAGGATGCCACCTGAAATTTGGTGGAGGAGGAATTATGGTGCGGGGTTGTTTTGTCACGAGTTGGGCTTTGACCCCTTAGTTCCAGTGAAAGGAACTTTGAATGCTCCAGGATACCAAAAACATTTCGGACAATTCCATGCTCCCAACCTTGTGGGAAGAGTTTGGAATGGGCTCCTTTATCTCTTCATTCCACCCCATTTATTTATTTATTTCAGGCAATGACATAAAGATTTTTTTGTTTTTTTTCAAGTACAAAGTTGACAACACATATCAATATAAATTGATATAGTGCTAAAGGTAATGTGTAGTATGTAATAGGGTTGTCCCGATCCGATATTTGGATCGGATCGGCCGCCGATATTTGCCAGATCCAGTTTTAATTAAAAAAAACTCCCGTCCGTGTTTTCCAACGCACCAATTTAAATAATACATTCCACTCTTCTGCTGCTCCCTATACTCCGTTCCGCATTTTCCAGAACACCTTCAAAACATCTACAAGTCTGTGTTCTAACCGTTCAGACGGCCATGCGAATTAAAAGTTACGGTAAAAATGTCAGCTGTGTGGGATTATTTTACTTTACAAAATGAAAAAGATGAAGAGGTGGAGTGCAAAACATGCCACAATGAAGTCAAGTGTGCTGGTAAAGTTGTAAGACATTTTAATGACTCTTGCGAGTGAGAGGCTTTTTAGCACTCATCAGGAGCAGGCTAACACCTGGGCATCTTTAAGTGATCGTCTTTGTTGGAAAGAATCTCCCCATTATGCTTGGACTTCAATTGTTTGCCCCCCCCCCTGACTGGGGCAAACAATTGAATGGAGTGTGTAGATATATATATATATTTTTTTAAGTTTACCCTTGTTCAAGAGCAAGTATTGATGCTGAGTTATAGATATTTTATCCCACTCAGGTTGTTTGTGTGTTTTGCTTTTTTAAATAATGTTTACAGCATTATTTGCACTTTATACTGTTCTCTTTTTTACTGTTTAATGGTGCCAATTCTGTTTTAATTTGTGATATTTTGTGTTTATCCTTGAATACCAACTATTGTGTATTATTCAAACTCACCTAATTCAGCTGGCTAGTTGTTATCAAGAGTACTAAAATCCTTTTCAGCATGAATCTGACAACTAAGTAGGCTAAATAACTTTAGACTTTAATACATGCTCGGATAGGCCAGTATCGGATCGGAAGCGCTAAAACAATATCGGTATCGAATCGGAAGTGCAAAAAACTGGATCGGGACATCCCTAGTATGTAATACATGATTGTCCAGTTTTGGCTGAAAGGGAGTGGGAAGAAGATAATTTATTTAATCCCACCCCCAATTCTCTAATCAGTGATTAGTCAAATGAGTTTCACTGTTACTTTCTTCAAGGATTATAATACAAATATCATACTGGCATTACCACAGGTAACAATAATTATTACACTCTAACAATACATTTAATCAACAATGTAGGAATAATTAATATACCAACAATGGTAATAGACAACATAGCAATAATGGTAAAGTAAACATTAAGCACAAGTTAACACTTTGAGACAGAGTACAACAGCAGGTCAAATTAAAGACCCTCATCTCTATATTTGAGTCTACAAAACATGACTATGCACCAGTGCACAAAGCAAGGTCCATAAAGACATGGATGACAGAGTCTGGTGTGGATTAACTTGACTGGCCTGCACAGAGTCCTGACCTGAACCCGATAGAACAATGTTGGGATGAATTTTGGGATGTGCAACAAATCCAGTAGTGAAATTTCCTCGCTCCTAAATATTCCAAAGTCAACTTTATTATCAGAAAAATGAAGAATTTGGGAACAACAGCAACTCAGCCACCAAGTGGTAGGCCAGGTAAACTGACATAGAGGGGTCAGCGGATGCTGAAGAGCATAGTGCAAAGACTTTCTGCACGGTCAGTTGCTACAGAGCGCCAAACGTCATGTGACCTTCCAATTAGCCCACGTACAGTACGCAGAGAGCTTCATGGAATGGGTTTCCATGGCCGAGCAGCTTCATCTAAGCCATACATCACCCGAGTCCTTTTTTCCCGTTTTCCTGTGTGTGGTGTATGTTCTCGTCTTGCGCTCCTATTTTGGTGGCTTTTTCTCTTTTTTTTGGTATCTTCCTGTAGCAGTTTCATGTCTTCCTTTGAGCAATATTTCCCGCATCTACTTTGTTTTTGTCACGGCCAGGGAACTTAGTTTCTGGATGGTAAACCCGTTTTTCTTTCCGTTGCCCTGGATCTCGACTGCCTCCCTCGATCCTCGACCCCCACCTGGACACGGACCTTGTCGCCTCTCTTTCTGCCCCACGGACCTCACTTGGATCACGGACCCCTTTCGCCGAGCTCCTATTTTCGTGGCTTTTTCTCTTGTTTTTGTATTTTCCTGTAGCACTATCATGTCTTCCTTTGAGCGATGTTTCCCGCATCTACTTTGTTTTTGTCACGGCCAGGGAACTTAGCTTCTGGATGGTGAACCCATTTTCCTTCCGTTGCTCTGGATCTCGACTGCCTCCCTCGATCCTCGACCCCCGCCTGGACACGGACCTCGTCGCCTCTCTCTCTGCCCCACGGACCTCACTTGGATCATAGACCCCTTTCGCCAAGCTCCTATTTTCGTGGCTTTTTCTCTTGTTTTTGTATTTTCCTGTAGCACTATCATGTCTTCCTTTGAGCGATGTTTCCCGCATCTACTTTGTTTTTGTCACGGCCAGGGAACTTAGCTTCTGGATGGTGAACCCATTTTCCTTCCGTTGCTCTGGATCTCGACTGCCTCCCTCGATCCTCGACCCCCGCCTGGACACGGACCTCGTCGCCTCTCTCTCTGCCCCACGGACCTCACTTGGATCATAGACCCCTTTCGCCCAGCTCCTATTTTCGTGGCTTTTTCTCTTGTTTTTGTATTTTCCTGTAGCACTATCATGTCTTCCTTTGAGCGATGTTTCCCGCATCTACTTTTTTTTTGTCACGGCCAGGGAACTTAGCTTCTGGATGGTGAACCCATTTTCCTTCCGTTGCTCTGGATCTCGACTGCCTCCCTCGATCCTCGACCCCCGCCTGGACACGGACCTTGTCACCTCTCTTTCTGCCCCACGGACCTCACTTGGATCACGGACCCCTTTCGCCGAGCTCCTATTTTCGTGGCTTTTTCTCTTGTTTTTGTATTTTCCTGTAGCACTATCATGTCTTCCTTTGAGCGATGTTTCCCGCATCTACTTTGTTTTTGTCACGGCCAGGGAACTTAGCTTCTGGATGGTGAACCCATTTTCCTTCCGTTGCTCTGGATCTCGACTGCCTCCCTCGATCCTCGACCCCCGCCTGGACACGGACCTCGTCGCCTCTCTCTCTGCCCCACGGACCTCACTTGGATCATAGACCCCTTTCGCCGAGCTCCTATTTTCGTGGCTTTTTCTCTTGTTTTTGTATTTTCCTGTAGCACTATCATGTCTTCCTTTGAGCGATGTTTCCCGCATCTACTTTGTTTTTGTCACGGCCAGGGAACTTAGCTTCTGGATGGTGAACCCATTTTCCTTCCGTTGCTCTGGATCTCGACTGCCTCCCTCGATCCTCGACCCCCGCCTGGACACGGACCTCGTCGCCTCTCTCTCTGCCCCACGGACCTCACTTGGATCATAGACCCCTTTCGCCCAGCTCCTATTTTCGTGGCTTTTTCTCTTGTTTTTGTATTTTCCTGTAGCACTATCATGTCTTCCTTTGAGCGATGTTTCCCGCATCTACTTTTTTTTTGTCACGGCCAAGGAACTTAGCTTCTGGATGGTGAACCCATTTTCCTTCCGTTGCTCTGGATCTCGACTGCCTCCCTCGATCCTCGACCCCCGCCTGGACACGGACCTCGTCGCCTCTCTCTCTGCCCCACGGACCTCACTTGGATCACGGACCCCTTTCGCCGAGCTCCTATTTTCCTGGCTTTTTCTCTTGTTTTTGTATTTTCCTGTAGCACTATCATGTCTTCCTTTGAGCGATGTTTCCCGCATCTACTTTGTTTTTGTCACGGCCAGGGAACTTAGCTTCTGGATGGTGAACCCATTTTCCTTCCGTTGCTCTGGATCTCGACTGCCTCCCTCGATCCTCGACCCCCGCCTGGACACGGACCTCGTCGCCTCTCTCTCTGCCCCACGGACCTCACTTGGATCATAGACCCCTTTCGCCGAGCTCCTATTTTCGTGGCTTTTTCTCTTGTTTTTGTATTTTCCTGTAGCACTATCATGTCTTCCTTTGAGCGATGTTTCCCGCATCTACTTTGTTTTTGTCACGGCCAGGGAACTTAGCTTCTGGATGGTGAACCCATTTTCCTTCCGTTGCTCTGGATCTCGACTGCCTCCCTCGATCCTCGACCCCCGCCTGGACACGGACCTCGTCGCCTCTCTCTCTGCCCCACGGACCTCACTTGGATCATAGACCCCTTTCGCCCAGCTCCTATTTTCGTGGCTTTTTCTCTTGTTTTTGTATTTTCCTGTAGCACTATCATGTCTTCCTTTGAGCGATGTTTCCCGCATCTACTTTTTTTTTGTCACGGCCAGGGAACTTAGCTTCTGGATGGTGAACCCATTTTCCTTCCGTTGCTCTGGATCTCGACTGCCTCCCTCGATCCTCGACCCCCGCCTGGACACGGACCTCGTCGCCTCTCTCTCTGCCCCACGGACCTCACTTGGATCATAGACCCCTTTCGCCGAGCTCCTATTTTTGTGGCTTTTTCTCGTTTTTGTATTTTCCTGTAGCACTATCATGTCTTCCTTTGAGCGATGTTTCCCGCATCTACTTTGTTTTTGTCACGGCCAGGGAACTTAGTTTCTGGATGGTGAACCCATTTTCCTTCCGTTGCTCTGGATCTCGACTGCCTCCCTCGATCCTCGACCCCCGCCTGGACACGGACCTTGTCGCCTCTCTTTCTGCCCCACGGACCTCACTTGGATCACGGACCCCTTTCGCCGAGCTCCTATTTTCGTGGCTTTTTCTCTTGTTTTTGTATTTTCCTGTAGCACTATCATGTCTTCCTTTGAGCGATGTTTCCCGCATCTACTTTGTTTTTGTCACGGCCAGGGAACTTAGCTTCTGGATGGTGAACCCATTTTCCTTCCGTTGCTCTGGATCTCGACTGCCTCCCTCGATCCTCGACCCCCGCCTGGACACGGACCTCGTCGCCTCTCTCTCTGCCCCACGGACCTCACTTGGATCATAGACCCCTTTCGCCCAGCTCCTATTTTTGTGGCTTTTTCTCTTGTTTTATATTAAAAATTATCAAAATGGTCCCAGCTTGCTTTGTTTTTTTCAGTGTGCGGCCCTCAGTGGAAAAAGTTTGGACACCCCTGCTCTAAGAGCATACAAAAGCTGTACACTTCAGTTAACTGTACACTCCGTAATGCATGCATGCATTAGTGGGGGTCGCCATGAATTAACCGTTGTGTAATTCTAATCAGCCCATGCCTTTTCTCTGCTATAGGCAGAGAAAAGGTTCCTTCCCAAAGTTTAACCTGTTCAATTTAGACCAAATTCCAAATTCAACTAATGATGCCATCATGGGTTTGCACGTAAAAAAAAAAAAAAAAGTGTGAATATATGAATAAACTGTGCAGTGAATGAAACCTTCTAAGAACCTAACACATGCATTGCGGGGCCCGGGGGTTGTCCTGAGGCAAATCATCTAGCTAACACACTAATGAAAGCTTGTGTAGTGCGGCGAAGGGCAGCCACCATGGGAGCTGCTACTCCCCTCCCTCCTCGTGGTGATGGTGTTGTTAATAGTCTGCATGGAGCCAATGGGGACTCCCTGGAGAGGCACGCTGATAAAGAGGGAAAAACCTGTGCCCGCCTTCACTAATCACTGCCTAATGGCTGCACTAACATGGCTTTTACAAATGGGATTGTGCATGTGTGCCTGCATATATCTGATATGTGTATGCTTATTGCACACATTTCCTAATAAGGAATATTAGCCGTCTTTTTCCCCGCTGTTTTAGTGTTCCCATACCCGTAGATCAGTGTTTCTTAACCACTGGTGGGCCGTGAGCGCCCCCTAGAGCAGTGGTTCTCAAATGGGGGTACTTGAAGGTATGCCAGGGGGTATGTGAAATTTTCAAAAAATATTCCAAAAAGTAGCAACAATTCAAAAATCCTTTAATATATTTCAATCAATCAATGTTTACTTATATAGCCCTAAATCACTAGTGTCTCAAAGGGCTGCACAAACCACTACGACATCCTCGGTAGGCCCACATAAGGGCAAGGAAAACTCACACCCAGTGGGACGTCGGTGACAATGATGACTATGAGAACCTTGGAGAGGAGGAAAGCAATGGATGTCGAGCGGGTCTAACATGATACTGTGAAAGTTCAATCCACAATGGATCCAACACAGTCGCGAGAGTCCAGTCCAAAGCGGATCCGACACAGCAGCGAGAGTCCCGTTCACAGCGGAGCCAGCAGGAAACCATCCCAAGCGGAGGCGGATCAGCAGCGCAGAGATGTCCCCAGCCGATACACAGGCGAGCATTTATTAAAAAAATACTTCAAAATATGATTGTAAGTTCATATATTGTGAAAAGAAATGCAACAATGCAATATTCAGTGTTGACAGCTAGATTTTTTTTAAATATTGATGTCACAGATTTCTTTTTTTGTGAAGAAATGTTTAGAATTAAGTTCATGAATCCAGATGGATCTCTATTACAATCCCCAAAGAGGGTACTTTAAGTTGATGATTACTTCTATGTGAGAAATATTTATTCATAATTGAATCACGTGTTTATTTTTAAACAAGTTTTTAGTTATTTGTTGTGAAGAGACGGAGCCGACGGGCTGACGGCAGGGAAGGACACGCTGTAGCCCTGCTCAAGATGGCGGCAAGTGTCAGGGCTGTGACACGGCTTTATTTCGCTTCTCCTACGCAAAGGATGATTCGAACGGGCGAGACGTGAATGTATGTACATGGTTTTTATTTATTCACTATAATACAAAAAGGCAAAACAAAAAGCACGCTCGATGGCGGATACTAATTTATGCTAAAACTTTGAACAAAAACAGCACAATGACAATACTATATACAAAACAAACAGAAGATACTATAAAAGGCACATGGCAAACCAAAAAACTAGCACTGAGGCATATAAACAAGGAAGTCTTACGTGGCGTGGTCAAACAAACAGCGTGGCAAAGCATGAGGGTCCGGCAAGGACTGTCAGGAGGATTCAACACAGTCCAGTAGGTAAAGAAGCCAGGCCGAGGAAAGGAAAACAAATGACTTAAATACTGCTGTGGTAATTAGGAACAGGTGCGGGATTGAGGGCAGGGGCGTGACTAGGAGGGCAAGGTGAAAACTAATAGGTTGGCATGGAAAAAACAAAACCAGGAAGTGCAAAACGTGACGGATTGTCCAAAACCAAAACAAAACATGATCCCTAGGTGTGACAGCAAGGAGGCGGAGAATGCAGCGGGGCGTGCCGGGAGCAACGCCGCTGCAATCGAGATCAGGTGCGTGGCTCACACACCGGTAATGATTCTACGTATCTCCTCGCAGAGTATAGAAGGGGGAGAAGGAGGAAAGATCAGGGAAAGGAGGTGGAGTGTCCGCAGCAGATGCAGTGCAGTAAGAAGCAAGAGCGAGCAAAGAGGGACAGAGATCAGCACACGAGAGACGATGACGCGGCAGCTGAAAAGCAGACCGGAACGAGCAGCGGAGGAGGAGCTGAAAGAGCGATCCGAGCTGCAGAGAAAAACTTTATTGAAAAATAAAGAGTCAAACCTGTGCTAAAGCGATGTCCTTCCTGGGTGGTCCACGCAACCCACACGACGACGGCAAGAATCCGTCACATTTGTATATCTTTTTTTCCAAATAGTTCAAGAAAGACCACTACAAATTAGCAAAATTTGGCACTGTTATACAATTTCATACATCAGAAACTGATGACATAGTGCTGTATTTTACTACTTCCATCCATCCATTTTCTACCGCTTATTCCCTTTCGGGGTCGCGGGGGGCGCTGGCGCCTATCTCAGCTACAATCGGGCGGAAGGCGGGGTACACCCTGGACAAGTCGCCACCTCATCGCAGGGCCAACACAGATAGACAGACAACATTCACACTCACATTCACACACTAGGGCCAATTTAGTGTTGCCAATCAACCTATCCCCAGGTGCATGTCTTTGGAAGTGGGAGGAAGCCGTAGTACGCGGAGGGAACCCACGCATTCACGGGTAAAGAGTCAAACCTGTGCTAAAGCGATGTCCTTCCTGGGTGGTCCACGCAACCCACACGACGACGGCAAGAATCCGTCACATTTGTATATCTTTTTTTCCAAATAGTTCAAGAAAGACCACTACAAATTAGCAAAATTTGGCACTGTTATACAATTTCATAAATCAGAAACTGATGACATAGTGCTGTATTTTACTACTTTATCTCTTTTTTTCAACCAAAAATGCTTTGCTTTGATTAGGGGGTACATGAATTTAAAAAATGTTCACAGGGGGTACGTGACTGAAAAAATGTTAAGAACCACTGCCCTGGAGGGTCACCAAAATAATCAGTTTTTCAGTTGTGGTCTGAGGCGCACGCTGTTGTAATGCACTTTTCTACCACTTGTGGCAGTAATGACAATCACCATCAAACAGAAGAAGTCTTGAGCTGAAATCTATTTTCTAATTTCTTAAGCGCAAAAAATTATGACCAAAGTGATTTCATTTCCACTGCAGTTTTTCAACCTTTTTTGAGCCAAGGCGCTTTTTTTATTTTTTATTGAAAAAAATCCGGAGGTACACCACCAGCAGAAATCATAAAAAATGAAACTCAGTTGACAGTAAAAAGTAGTTGTCGCAATTGTTGGATATGACTTTAAACCAGGGGTCTCAAACTCACTTTACCATGGGGGCCACTGGATGCAAAGTCTGAGTGAGGCTGGGCCGCAAGAAAAGATTTCCTAAAAAAAAAAATGTGCATACTCCTCAGCATGGAATATATTTGTATTCAGCCGACGCACGGAGGATAATGTTATTTCCGCAACGTGTGTTGTTCCACTTTCCCTCCCTTACAGCAACACGGCGGTCAGCGCATAATAGCCCAGAAAGTACCTGGATAGCGAGCGAAAAAAAGTGACTCCCATATAGAAATATGTAGAGTTCATCGTGTGAGGTAATGCAAATTAAACAATAAAGAAAAAAAAAGAATTTGGAATTGGTCCAGGTTATCGGGGACTTTTATTACTGACGGACAGGTGTCGCAGTGTGACTGCAGCCAGGCACGTAAGAAAACCCTCGTCTCCATGACAACGTCTTTGTCGCTTTCACTCACTTGCCGCTTTTCCACTAATGCAAGGGTAGGCAACCCAGAACATTGAAAGAGCCATTTTGGACCCAAATAACAACGCTGTCAGGCACCATTCATATAAAACCTGTGGGCCGCACTGAAATTAACCTTTCATATTAAGGTGGGGGCTGCAAAATAACGTCTCGCGGGCCGCGTGTCTGAGACCACTGCTTTAAACCATAACCAAGCATGCATCACTATAGCTCTTGTCTCAAAGTAGGTGTAACGTCACTACTTGTCACTTCACGCCCTGACTTATTTTTAGTTTTTTGCTGTTTTCCTGTGTAGTGTTTTAATTATTGTCTTGCGCTCCTATTTGGTGGCTTTTTCTCTTTTTTTGGTATTTTCCTGTAGCAGTTACATGTCTTCCTTTGAGCGATATTTCCCACATCTACTTTGTTTTAGCAATCAAGAATATTTCAGTCGTTTTTATCCATCTTTGCGGTGGACATTGTTGATTGTCATGTCATGTTCGGATGTAAATTGCGGACGCCGTCTTTCCTCCACAGTAAGTCTTTGCTGTCGTCCAGCATTCTGTTTTTGTAGACTTTGTAGCCAGTTCAGTTTTAGTTTGGTTCTGCATAGCCTTCCTTAAGCTTCAATGCCTTTTCTTAGCGGCACTTACCTTCTGTTTATTTCTGGTTTAAGCATTAGTTACCTTTTTACCTGCACCCTGCCTCCCGCTGTTTCTCACATCTACGAAGCATTTAGCTACCTGCTGCCACCTACTGATATGGAAGAGTATTACACGGTTACATTGCCGAGCTCTAGACAGCACCGACACATCATTTGCAGACCATAAATACTGGTTTGCAAAAAATATTTTTAACCCAAATAGGTGAAATTAGATAATCTCACGGCACAGTTGTTGAAAAACACCGGTTTAGTTAAAAGGTTTAAGAATTGCATGTCAAGTCATCATGAAATGGCCCTCGTATGTCAAAAGGCATTTATAAAATCATGTTCTTTTGAAATACTTTTATAACTGATAACAATATTGGATATGCTCATTTCGAAATTAGATTTACAGCCCCGAAATGTTATCGTTTTCATTTCAATGACCCGCCCTCCACCGCTTTAACCAATTTGAAAATCCGTGAGTGTGTCACATCCAGATTGCCAGTTAACGCATCGCCATCTTTGTCTAGCTACTGCCACTGGTAAAGTTACTAAACATTTAAAAAGGCCTCGTTACGATTCTCAACTTATTCACGACAAAGCCAGGAACAAAACAAGGATTTGTATCAGGGATGCCTTTGATAGATGGAGACGATTGAAGGCGGGGACGATTTTTTCAATCTGACGCCAAACTTGCTCATATCCTCCTTGATTTGAATGAAATGACCTTATTTCGGTCATTTATTCAACCATTTTGTGTGATCAATTTAAACAGTAAAATGGCACATATTAAGAATCGTACAGATTTACACAAAAAAAGGAAAGAAAAAGAATGACCGAAAAAGGAATAGGATGAAGGCGAGGCTTATAAAGCGGCCTGGTAGTAAGAGTGTATACATAAACAGCATAGAAATAAAATAAACACTGTCCCTAATGAAGACCAGTAAATGAAATTGATACAATAAACATGGAGACAATCCATTACTTAAAAACATTTGTCCAAAACCGGTGACAGTACAAAACCAGGTTAGACTAGTTTTGAAAAGGTTTCAGGTGTGAAGAAACAGGTTTTACCTGAAAAGGTCAATGACTCAACCTGTGATGCATTACTGACATTGCCACATAATTTTTACTAAATACTACTGATACTACTGCGTTCAAAAGACTCCGGCTTATTAGTGATTCCTAGAGCCCAAAAAAAGTCTGCGGGCTATAGAGCGTTTTCCGTTCGGGCTCCAGTACTCTGGAATGCCCTCCCGGTAACAGTTCGAGATGCTACCTCAGTAGAAGCATTTAAGTCTCACCTTAAAACTCATTTGTATACTCTAGCCTTTAAATAGACCTCCTTTTTAGACCAGTTGATCTGCCGCTTCTTTTCTTTTTCTCCTATGTCCCTTGTGGAGGGGGTCCGGTCCGATGACCATGGATGAAGTACTGGCTGTCCAGAGTCGAGACCCAGGATGGACCGCTCGTCGGGACCCAGGATGGACCGCTCGCCTGTATCGGTTGGGGACATCTCTACGCTGCTGATCCGCCTCCGCTTGAGATGGTCTCCTGTGGACGGGACTCTCGCTGCTGTCTTGGATCCGCTTTGAACTGAACTCTCGCGGCTGTGTTGGAGCCACTATGGATTGAACTTTCACAGTATCATGTTAGACCCGCTCGACATCCATTGCTTTCGGTCCCCTAGAGGGGGGGGGGTTGCCCACATCTGAGGTCCTCTCCAAGGTTTCTCATAGTCAGCATTGTCACTGGCGTCCCACTGAATGTGAATTCTCCCTGCCCACTGGGTGTGAGTTTTCCTTGCCCTTTTGTGGGTTCTTCCGAGGATGTTGTAGTCGTAATGATTTGTGCAGTCCTTTGAGACATTTGTGATTTGGGGCTATATAAATAATCATTGATTGATTGATTGAGCTACATACAAAAGAGATCAACATTACATAAACTTGCATTCGCAAGATAAATCACTATCGATATTTTGCCAAAACTGGTAAAGGTCTTATTTTGAAAACTGCCTTTTTTCGTTTTTTCAGTCTTATTTTGAAAGTTCTTATTAATTTCCTGTTGTGCGCCGCTGCTTACGTACAGCGTGTAGTAGAGATGCGCGGTTTGCGGTCTCATCCGCGGATAAATCGTGGGTTGGGCGGTTGACATGACGAAAAAATAGATTTGAATTAGATTCGGGCGGGTGGCGGTTGAACCATCTGGAAATATTTGATATGCATGGTTCTGGGATCGGTATCCTTTGCCATTCAAAGAGCCATTTAAGACCCGTGTCATAAAGCGAAGAAGACAATAAGAGATGCTATTATTCTCCTGAATGACTGCCGGCAGTCACCCAGATAAGTATTTGTGCGTGCTATGAAGCCATTATCTTTGTCGCCTGCTACAACATGTACGATCTGCTTGTCAGTCCAGCATCATAAGTGTGGCTTCCGTGGCAACACGCACACGACTGCAAGGCATACTGGGTGACACAGAGTACACGAATGGTTGTGATATAAACAATTTTAACACTCTTAGTAATATGCGCCACGCTGTGAAGCCACACCAATTAAGAACGACAAACACATTTCGACAGAACATCCTCACAGTAACACAACATAAACGCAACACAACAAATACCCACAATCCTTTGTATTCATGACACTACCTGACTATTTTAAACACCCCGCTAGCAGCAAACCCCACCACCCCCGTGAGTCGGTAAGGTGGGCTGTAAAATATATTTAGGAAATATCACGGATACAAAGGATTATGGGTATCTATTGGTACAAAATGCGGCTGCTAGACTTTTGACAAGAACAAGAAAGTTTGATCACATTACGCCTGTACTGGCTCACCTGCACTGGCTTCCTGTGCACTTAAGATGTGACTTTAAGGTTTTACTACTTACGTATAAAATACTACACGGTCTAGCTCCATCCTATCTTGCCGATTGTATTGTACCATATGTCCCGGCAAGAAATCTGCGTTCAAAGGACTCCGGCTTATTAGTGATTCCCAAAGCCCAAAAAAAGTCTGCGGGCTATAGAGCGTTTTCATTTCGGGCTCCAGTACTCTGGAATGCCCTCCCGGTAAAAGTTCGAGATGCCACCTCAGTAGAAGCATTTAAGTCTCACCTTAAAACTCATTTGTATACTCTAGCCTTTAAATAGACTCCCTTTTTAGACCAGTTGATCTGCCGCTTCTTTTCTTTCTCTTATGTCCCACTCTCCCTTGTGGAGGGGGTCTGGTCCGACCCGGTGGCCATGTACTGCTCGCCTGTGTATCGGCTGGGGACATCTCTGCGCTGCTGATCCGCCTCCGCTTGGGATGGTTTCCTGCTGGCTCCGCTGTGAACGGGACTCTCGCTGCTGTGTTGGATCCGCTTTGGACTGGACTCTTACGACTGTGTTGGATCCATTATGGATTGAACTTTCACAGTATCATGTTAGACCCGCTCGACATCCATTGCTTTCCTCCTCTCTAAGGTTCTCATAGTCATTATTGTCACCGACGTCCCACTGGGTGTGAGTTTTCCTTGCCCTTATGTGGGCCTACCAAGGATGTCGTAGTGGTTTGTGCAGCCCTTTGAGACACTAGTGATTTAGGGCTATATAAGTAAACATTGATTGATTGATTGATTGAATATTGCATTGTTGCATTTCTTTACACAGTTTATGAACCTACACTCATATTTTGTTGAAGTTTTATTCAATAAATATATTTTTAAGGATTTTATCATTTTTGCTGATTTTAGAATTAAAAAAAAAAAATCTCATGTACCCCTTGGCATACCTTCAAGTACCCCCAGGGGTACACGTACCCCCATTTTCATTTAATTTAATTTTTTATTTTTCTCCTTCATTGATGTGCATTTTGAACGATACATAATTATACCTCAATTATACAATTTAAATTCACACAACAATGCCTGAGAAGCTGAGATGAGGTGGCGACTTGTTCAGGGTGTACCCCGCCTTCCGCCCGATTGTAGCTGAGATAGGCGCCAGTGCCCCCCGTGACCCCAAAAGGGAATAAGCGGTAGGAAATGGATGGATGCCTGAGAAGGAGCAGGATGAAGAAAATCTTATAATTTCCTATACCACCTTTGACATAATACATCATCTTACTTCATGAATATCATTTACACTAACACATATATCCAAATGTAATGAAAATATTAAAAAAAAACAAGTGCAAAACTTCATAAAGTATAAACCAAACAGAGAAAATAATAATAATATACACCTCACAGAATGATACAGAGCAAATACAAAACCAGACAAAAAAATAAGTATCCATCCAGCCATCCATTTTCTACCACTTATTCCCTTTGGGGTCGTATGGGGCGCTGGCGCCTATCTCAGCTACAATCGGGCAGAAAGCGGTGTACACCCTGGACAAGTCGCCAACACAGATAAACATTCATATTTTGTTGAAGTTTTATTCAATAAATATACTTATAAGGATTTTAGAATTGTTGCTGATTTTAGAATTAAAAAAAAAAAAATCTCACGTACTCTTCGGTACAAATGTAAACACTTATGGCTATCCATATGATCTCATTGTTCTATCTTTACATGCATCCATTTTCTACCACTTATTCCCTTTTGGGGTCGCTGGCGCCTATATCAGGTACAATCGGGCGGAAGGCGGTGTACACCCTGGACAAGCCGCCACCTCAGCGCAGGGCCAACACAGATAAACATTCATATTTTGTTGACGTTTCATTCAATATATTTGTAAGGATTTTAGAATTGTTGCTGATTTTAGAATTAAAAAAAATAAATCTCAAGTACTATTTGGTACAAATGTAAACACTTATGGCTATCCATATGATCTCATTGTTCTATCTTTACATCCATCCATCCATTTTCTACCACTTATTCCCTTTTGGGGTCGCTGGCGCCTATGTCAGGTACAATCGGGCGGAAGGCGGCATACACCCTGGACAAGTCGCCACCTCAGCGCAGGGCCAACACGGATAAACATTCATATTTTGTTGACGTTTCATTCAATATATTTGTAAGGATTTTAGAATTGTTGCTGATTTTAGAATTAAAAAAAAAATCTCACGTACTCTTTGGTACAAATGTAAACACTTATGGCTATCCATATGATCTCATTGTTCTATCTTTACATCCATCCATCCATTTTTCTACCACTTATTCCCTTTTGGGGTCGCGGGGGGCGCTGGCGCCTATATCAGGTACAATCGGGCGGAAGGCGGTGTACACCCTGGACAAGTCGCCACCTCAGCGCAGGGCCAACACAGATAAACATTCATATTTTGTTGAAGTTTCATTCAATAAATATATTTATAAGGATTTTAGAATTGTTGCTGATTTTAGAATTAAAAAAAAAAAATCTCACGTACATATGTAAACACTTATGGCTATCCACATGATCTCATTGTTCTATATTTACATATTGTTTCCAATTGGAATTTATTTTAACAGTTTTTGAGAACCACTGCTGTAAATAACAGCTCGTTCGGTATCATTTTGAAATTCACCAGCCGTTTCCGGTTGTGCTCCTCAAATAAATAGCTCTATCGGTATTATTTTGAAATTCACCAGTCGTTTCCGGTTTGTGCTCTTCGGTTATTTGTCCAATCGGAGTCGGCGTGAGGGGAGAAAAAAAAAATCCCACGGTAGGAAACATTAGCGCGGAATGACACGACACGGATTATATGACACGGTAATGTCCAAATAAGTTGGTATAATGAGCGAATTGAATGAACTATTCGTCATATTCTACGTGTACCGTAGTTCCGCGTCGTATTAATAGCATGCCACGCAGGCAGCTAACCGCTCCGTGGGAGGGGAACTTTAACGTCGGACACTTGTTCAAAAAGCTGCTTTGATAGTTACCGCGTTATCCATCCATCCATTTTTTTTCTTTTACTGCTTATTCCATTTGGGTTCGCTGGTGCTTATCTCAGCCACAATCGGGCGGAAGGCGGTGTACACCCTGGACAAGTCGCCTTATTAAAACAGGATGATCCGCAGGTACTTGCGGGGCAGCGGGAGGGTTCTGGTGTTTGTGTTCGTGGCTTCTGTCATTTGGCTCCTGTTGGACATTGCTGTGCTCCGCCTGTCCCTCAGCGACACCAACCTTCACCTGCTGAAGGAGCGAGTCATGCGGGAGAGGGAGCTCCTCAAGCAGCGGGCCCAGGTCAACCAGTCCACCAAAAGGGACCACGGGTATCCTTTGCTCAGGACGGGGGACAGAGGCTCGGTCAGTCCAGACATGGCCACGGTCTACAGACGCAACTCCATTTTGCTAAAAAGTGCAGGATTGCAGGAGGCTCCTGCTAAAAAGCCTGTGGATTTACCTGTAAATCAGAGCTCCAATGTTGAGGGTGCGGAAATTAAACCCACGAACACGACAGGGAAAGTTAAAGGGGAACCCGAGCCGCAGCAGCAGGATACGAGAACTGAACCTTCTGCCAGTGTAATTGAGGAGAACCACGTTACGAAGTTCTCAACGGGAGGTGTCCACCAGGTGCTGTCCCTCGACGTGACCAGCGCCCCCAGAGACCCCGCCGCCGTCGGCCAGTTCGGCCAAGCGGCCGTGGTTCCCGGCGACAAGGACGCCGAGGTGAAGGAGCGATGGGACGAGGGCTTTTTCAACGTCTTCCTGAGCGACCGGATTCCGGTGGACCGAGGTGTTCCCGACACCAGGCCTGAGATGTGAGTCACGCCCCGAACACTACCTGTCAGGTACAGTGGGGGCAAAAAAAAGTATTTAGTCAGCCACCGATTGTGCAAGTTCTCCCACTTAAAATGATGACAGAGGTCTGTAATTTTCATCATAGGTACACTTCAACTGTGAGGGACAGAATGTGGAAAATAAATCCAGGAATTCACATTGTAGGAATTTTTAAGAATGTATTTGTAAATTATGGTGGAAAATAAGTATTTGGTCCCTTAAAACAAGAAAGATGTCTGGCTCTCACAGACCTGTAACTTCTTTAAGAAGCTCTTCTGTCCTCCACTCGTTACCTGTATTAATAGCCTGTGTTTGAACTCGTTATCTGTATAAAAGACACCTGTCCACAGCCTCAAACAGTCACACTCCACTATGGCCAAGACCAAAGAGCTGTCGAAGGACACCAGGAAAAGAATTGTAGACCTGCACCAGACTGGGAAGAGTGAATCTACAATAAGCAAGCAGCTTGGTGTGAGAAAATCAACTGTGGGAGCTATTTTTAGAAAATGGAAGACATACAAGATCTGGGGCTCCACACAAGATCAAAATGATCATGAGAACGGTGAACAAAAATCCCAGAGCCACACAGGGGGACCTGGTGAATGACCTGCAGAGAGCTGGGACCAAAGTAACAAAAGGTTACCATCAGAGCGCACCACGCCGACAAGGAATCGAATCCTGCAGTTCCAGACGTGTCCCCCTGCAAAAGCCAGTGCATGTCCAGGCCCGTCTGAAGTTTGCCTGAGAGCACGCCAGTGAGTAAAAGTGGGGCACTGCAATAATTAAGTTATTTTAACTGTTGGGTTCAAGTTGTGGTACTTTATGGTCTTGTCTTTGGAGATTAAAAATAGATATTTTAAAAAAGTACCACAACTTGAACCCAACAGTTAAAATAACTTAATTATTGCAGTGCCCCACTTTTACTCACTGGCGTGGAATTCTTCCAAATCAGGTTTAGTTGCGGACGTCTGAGCAAAGGATTGGGAGAATGTCATGTGGTCAGATGAAACCAAAATAAAACTTTTTGGTACAAACTCAACTCATCGTGTTTGGAGGAAGAATGAGTTGCATCCCAAGAACACCAGACCTACTGTGAAGCATGGGGGTGGAAACATCATGCTTTGGGGCTGTTTTTCTGCTAAGGGGACAGGACGATTGATCCGTGTTAAGGAAAGAATGAATGGGGCCATGTATCGTGAGAATTTGAGCCAAAAACCTTCTTCCATCAGTGAGAGTTTTGAATGGTTGACCAAATACTTATTTTCCACCATAATTTACAAATTTAAAATTCCTACAACGTGAATTCCTGGATTTTTTTTTCACATTCTGTCTCTCACAGTTGAAGTGTACCTATGATGAAAATTACAGACCTCTGTCATCATTTTAAGTGGGAGAACTTGGACAATCGGTGGCTGACTAAATACTTTTTTGCCCCACTGTGCCCCTGCCTGCCATCTATGTAACTCCCTCTTGTCCCTAGCTGTGCCCACAACCTGGTCCACGACAACCTGCCTTCCACCAGTGTGATCTTCTGCTTCGTGGATGAGGTGTGGTCCACCCTGCTGCGCTCCGTGCACAGCGTCATCAATCGATCGCCGCCACACCTCCTTAAGGAGATCATTCTCGTGGACGACTTCAGCGCCAAAGGTAAAGGTGGCTCACTTGTAGCCTACAATCTGATGTCATCAAGAGCTATGATTGTTTGGTTACGGTTATTTATTTTAAGTCATGTTACATAAAAGTCCTACTGAAAGCCACTACTACCGACCACGCAGTCTGATAGTTTATATATCAATGATGAAATCTTAACATTGCAACACATGCCAATACGGCCGGTTTAGTTTACTAAATTACAATATTAAATTTTCAACAACTTTCTTGTTGAAAACGTCGCGTGTTTGTGACGTCTCGGGTTGTAGCGGACATATTAGCCCAGCACCACTTTTGGCTAAAAGTCGTCTCTTTTCATCGCATAATTACACAGTAATTTGGACATCTGTGTTGCTGAATCTTTTGCCATTTGTTCATTTAATAATGGAGACGTCAAAGAAGAATGCTGTTTGTGGAAAGCGGTGGATTGCAAATGCCTTTAGCACCGAAACACAGCCGGTGTTTGTTTGTAGTGAAGCTTTAACACAGAGCGGTCAAGCGAACATGTTTCTCTATGTCAACCAGCAAGTTTTTGGATGGGAAAATTGTGATATTAAGTCGGCTCTTACCGGAGACTTCAGTGGATTATGGGACCTCCTCCTGTAGCTGTCAAAAAAGGAGCTCTGATTTTGGCTCCTCGGCTTCTCTGAGACACTGGCGTTCACCGCAGCCATCCGACTTTGGAGGTATGACTTTATAATCTCACTAAAATACTATTAACACAATAAGCAGATAATGGATTTTCCAGAATTGTCCTAGTAAATGTGTTTAAATACATCTGAAACGCTCCCACTGCCGCCGCCTGGAGCCGTCACTTATTTTTTATAGTTCTTCACTCTAACTTTCCTCATCCACGAATCTTTCATCTTCGCTCAAATTAATGGGGAAATTGTCGCTTTGTTGGTCCGAATAGCTCTTGCTGCTGGAGGCTATGATTATAAACAATGTTCGGATGTGAGGAGCCCTACAACCCGTGACGTCACGTGCACATCTTCTGCTACTTAAAAGGGAAGGCATTTTTATCAGCGATCAAAAGTTGCAAACTTTATCGTCAATATTCTCTACTAAATCCTTTCAGCAAATATATGGCAACATCGCGAAATTATCAAGTATGACACGTAGAATGGACCTTCTATCCCCGTTTAAAGAAAGTCTCATTTCAGTAGGCCTTTAAAAAGGAACCTCCTGTGGTTGCATTTGAACATTTCAACACATCTGAAAAGGAGTAAGAAGAAACAAAGTTTATACTGTATTTAATCTTAATCTTTCAACCTGTATTTTACTAATAGCTAATTTACACCATGCAACTACACAACAACAAAGCACTTAGTAGCACACAAGTTATATACAATGCGCAGTAAGTGTCCTTAATTAATAATATTGCTAAAACTTTTTTCATTATAAACTAATATCCAATAATTCTAGTTGCATATTTGTATCTGTTATTTAAAAAAATATATACATATATATATATATATATATATCTTGATTGGATTATCCAGATAATAGTGCTCGATACCGTGGTAGAGCGCAATATGTAGGTACACAATACAAGACAACAGCAAACAATAAAACCAGAACCTTCTCCCTCAAAGCCCGGCAACAAAAAAAGTTTTTAAAAACGAGAGTCATTCACATGTGAATGCTTCCATTAAAATCTGATGATTGAGGGAACCCCTCATGAAACAGTTCTGTAGAGATGTAGTCCTGTGATTTTTCCCACACACACACACACACACACACACACACACACATACATACATACATACATACATATATATATATATATATATATATATATATATATAAAATAAATAAATGGGTTGTACTTGTATAGCGCTTTTCTACCTTCAAGGTACTCAAAGCGCTTTGACACTATTTCCACATTTACCCATTCACACACACTCACACACTGATGCAAGGCGCCAACCAGCACCCATCAGGAGCAAGGGTGAAGTGTCTAGCTCTGGATACAACGGACGTGACGAAGTTGGTACTAGGTGGGATTTGAACCAGGGACCCTGGTTCAAATATATATATATATCTCCAATAATTCTAGTAGCTTATTTGTATCTGTTATTTAAATATACATATACACACCTCCATCCCATCCATTTTACCGCTTGTCCCTTTTGGGGTCGCTGGAGCATATCTCGGCTGCATTTGGGCAGAAGGCAGGCTAAACTCTGGACAAGTTGCCACCCCCACAGACACTTTAACTATTAGAAATTATCCAGTATCAAATGTGTCCACATTATTAAATCTACTGCTTCAACCTGAATGAATTGTAATTTGTTTCCAAAAAAACTAATTACCACCTCATTTCAATTTAAAGATATTGTAAATCTGTTCCAGACAGTTCATGACAAATACATTAGAGATGTTTATACGTAGCATTGTTTTCTGTTTGACTCATTTCACTTGATCAAGCATTTTCTTTACATTCTACACAACAAAATAAAAGCAAGCAATGATTCCTGCTTAAAATGAATCAGATCGATATTGGTATCGGCCAATACTCAAGGTTACAATATCGGTATCCAATCGCAAGGGGAAAAGTTGTATCGGGAGTCGGACACTTCTAACAAAAATGATCCATGAACTTTGAATTCAAAATTAGTTTCAGTCGCTTTTCATTCCACCTTTCCTCAAAAGAAGTGACATTATAAAAAGGTGTTGATTTTGTTATAAGACTTATTTCTCAACTTAAAAACATGAATTGATTAACGTGGACCCCGAATTAAACAAGTTGAAAAACTTATTCGGGTGTTATCATTTAGTGGTCAATTGTACGGAATATGTACTGTGCATTCTACTAATAAAAGTTTCAATCAATCAAAGTCTGAAAAGGTCCACAGATTCATGCATGGAAACCAACAGGTGGCACCAACAGGTTAGAGCTCTTTTGCCCGTCACTCACACTGGCGAGCCATTGGAGGAAAAACATGGCTCAAAGTTAGTTTTTTTGCTTACAAAGGGGTAGTTTGAATATTTAAAAGATAATAGTGATCAACAAAGCATCAAATTGCAGTTGGAGCGGCAAATACATTTTTTTATTACAATCCAAAGGGAAAATGTCACTGATTTTGACATTGATTTTAAAACGTGTGTACTATGTGTGTATATAAACTATACGGTAAGTTTGAGGGTTTTAAATTGTATTCCTGGATGTCTTACATTCATGTTAATGTAGTGTTTATTTACAGTATGATTAGTAGTTGTAGTAATGTAAAAGGGCAGTGTGATAGGCAACGTTCCCTCTAATTTTTCATGTGTGTGAGCAAACGCACAAATTCCCTGAGTGTTCAGTGGAGCACATGTGAGCAACAGACGTGCACACTGTGGCCACACCTGTCCCAAACCTGAAATAACAATTTAAATGTTCTATTAAAACAATTTTCTGATATAAGTGATCTTGCCTTCTTACAATGACAATAACAAAAAAACGTGTTTTTCATGAACTATGTGCTAGTATTCTCTGTCTGGCTGCGGGTCCTGCCTTTAAAAGAAATGTCACCCCTTTCAGAGATTACATTTACAGGGTATCCGCGGATCCTTAAAAAGTCTTAAATTCATGTATCTAAAATTAAGGCCTTAAAAAGTATTAAATTTATTAAAAATTCCTAAAATGGTCTTAAATTCAGTACTCAATGGTCTTAAATTGTCCGGCCAGTTTTTTTTTGTGTTTTTTTTTCGGGGCACGTCTGAGTAAAAGTTACAGCACGTCTTTGAGTAAAAGTGAGTGATTTCAACTCACTCATTTTTGTCTTTGTATCTCTTAAAGAGATACAAAGACAAAATAAGTGATGTAAAAAATAGAGGCAGAACTCGTGAATGAGAACAGCCAGCTGAAGCTCAACTGAGGCTCATTTGAGTGTGTGTTCAGTGTTTTGTTGTTGTTATAATACTGTTTTGCACTATTATTGCACTATTATTGACCAAATGTAATGTATTTTTACGCTCACCTCGGTTACTATGTTTTTATTGGTGTTGGTTTGTTTGTTTTGGATGTCAAAGTTTTTGGATCTCTCAAGATTTTTGATAAGCACCACTCTGCCAAACAGCTTATCAGTTTGTTTATTAATAAACATACAAAAAGTAAACTTGACTGATTGTCATTGAGGTTGTAGTACAGTGGGATCCCCAACCATCGCTTATATTCATAGATTTTTTTTTTTTTTCGGTCTTAAATTTAATTCAAGGTGGCATTAAAAAGGTCTTAAAAAGTCTTAAATTTGACTTGCTGAACCCTGCAGATACCCTGATTTAGTTTCTGTAACTTTCTGTCTGTAAAATACATATTTTTATTAGCATTTATGAAATCTAGTGACAATATTTCATGAATAACATCCTTAGATTAACATTCTTAATAAATGGCAGTAAAATAAGCACACATCTGATTGAGGAGTCAGAATGTTACAACCTGGCATTTACACATTGTGTGGCGTTAGGGTTGTCCGACTTTTTGTGTGGCCATAAACGCAACACTGGCTAAGTGCCAGGAGTGCTTGTGTTGGTGCATGTGAGAGAGCGAGCGGCTTCTGTTGAAATGACGGAAGACAAAGTTGGTTTAAGCCTGGTTTGTATGGTAGAAAATTACCAGTTTTTAATAGATAAAAGTTGTTTTTACACATGTTTTTGGTGTGGTTACAAACAGTTTTGCTCAATAAAGTGATTGATGGAATTCCTGCCAGTAAAGTGTCTCGACAGATGATAATTGAACTGTGTTGACAAAGATTGTTTTATTCACCGGGGCCACTCTTGTTGTCACTCATAGAGTTGCATTGCAAAATCATACAGAATAAATTGCAATGTGTTTATTTTGTTTAAAGTTCAGATGGGATTTTTGATTTTCTGCGCACAGAGGACACGTGAGCAGTGCGCTACTGCGCAGGCGCGCACCTTAGAGGGAACATTGGTGATAGGTATTTGTAGTATTCTGCTGCTGTTGTGTCACTATTCAGTATGAGGAAGTGCAGTTCTACAACAATACATTTTGATCAACCGCAAGCACAATAATAGACATGCGGTATTTTTGCACAAATACCTCTGACATTGGGTGGCAAAACTTAAACTAATTTACATTACTGTGTGCATGTACATATACTGTTCCAATCATTCCATCTCTATGTAACTTGCTCTAACTATTTTTTTCTCCAAGTACAGTATGCTGGAGTTGACCTTTCTACAAACTTGTTTTAACTGGTGCAGATAACCTAAAGGACGCGCTTGACAAGTACATGTCCCAGTTTCCCAAAGTCCGAATCATTCGTCTGAAGGAACGTCAAGGCCTGATCAGGGCTCGGCTGGCTGGAGCAGCCGTTGCCAAAGGTGTGTTCTGGTTTTGGCCTTGTACATGGAAGAGATCTCCATTACATATTATAATGTGGTTTAATTAAGAACTATATTAACTGTCTCCTTCATAGGGAATCTTTTTTTAAAACGTAACATACACCCAGATAGTAGTACATGTTGTAAATAGTCATATTTTGTGTGTAATTGACTAACTTTCCCACTATTTGGTAGGGGTGTAACGGTACACAAAAATTTCGGTTCGGTACGTACCTCGGTTTAGAGGTCACGGTACAGTAAGAAAACAACAAAATATACATTTTTTGGTTATTTATTTACCAAATTTGTAAACAATGGCTTTATCTTTTTAACATTGGGAACATTATAATAATTCTACCCACGTTAATCCACATTAAACTGCCTCAAGTTGTTGCTTTGATTAAATAAGATGTCAAAACCTTTCTACATTACAACAAGTGAAACATTAAACAGTTTCAAGTCAACTCATCATGCTTAATTTATTACAGCATTTGGGAAGTCTGTAGTTGACTTTTATTATACACACACACATAGCAAAATGAGCTAAAGTAACGCTAAAAGCTAATTAGCCTTCACCTCAACTATGAGCAAGCTGAGCTGCAGTTTAAAGTTTCTAGAAGGTCAACGGGCTCATAGTGATGTTCATAATAGTTGTGACTGGGAAGTGTTTTTTATAATTTGGGGAGTGTACGATATCCACTGCTCACCTGCTAAACACATATCTGCTCATCTCGACGCCGGAGCACAGACTCCATGCTTTCTGAATACGCACTGCTGATTGGCTTTGTATGTAACCAATCAGATGGTTGTGTGGGCGGGACAATGCTGGGTACTCACTGCTCAGACAGAGGCAGAAAGCAGAGCAGCTTGCTAAGACTTTAGTTTACAAACTCGTTCGACACACCCTCGTACCGAACCGAAACCCCCGAAGCGAAACGGTTCAATACAAATACCGTTACACCCCTACTATGTGGGGAAAAACTGCAAACTAAACACAAGCATGTGTCTGTTAAAAGCCAACATAATTTATATGTACTGCAGCTGTCCACGTGTGGTTATTTCAGAGTAACAGGATGTTTGCTTTGCTCTTAGGCGAGGTTCTTACCTTCCTCGACTCGCACGTTGAATGCAACGTGGGCTGGCTGGAGCCTCTGCTGGAGCGAGTCTACATGGATCGCAGGAAGGTGCCCTGTCCAGTTATAGATGTCATCAGTGACCAGGACCTGAGGTGGCACCAGTCAGAAAAATATGTTATGGATGTCTTTCATTTTTACTGTACAGTTCTATTTTCCTTTCACCTCTAGTTATAAGATGGTTGACAACTTCCAGAGGGGCATTTTCAAATGGCCTTTGGTGTTTGGTTGGAATGCCCTATCAAACGAGTATGTTAAGAAGAAGAATATGACCACAGCCGACCCCATCCGGTACCCAGACACCCTCGGGCTCACCCTTGTTATTTTATGTGTTTCATGATCATCATTATATGAGGTTTTGTTTCAATCTCACAGATGTCCCGTTATGGCTGGAGGACTCTTTTCCATTGACCGGAAATACTTCTACGAACTCGGTGCCTATGATCCAGGATTGGATGTGTGGGGTGGAGAGAACATGGAGATTTCATTTAAGGTAAAGAACAGACACACATTAACTACGGCTGGACGATTAAGACAATTTTGATTTCGAATATAGCTTCCAATGTATGAAATTTGCATGCAACGTGCATGCAAATTTGTGAGTTTGTACTTTGAAACAAACAGATAAGGAGCAAAGTTTGGGATCATACCATGGTTGCTACTTTTTGACACGGCGCCAGTATGCTTAATCAACAATCACTAAACTCAACAAATAAAGTACCGTATTTTTCGGAGTATAAGTCGCACCGGCCGAAAATGCATAATAAAGAAGAAAAAAAACATAAGTCGCACTAGAGCACTGTTTTTCAACTTTTTCTGAACCAAGGCACATTTTTTGCGTCGAAAAAATGCGGAGGCACACCACCAGCAGAAATCATTAAAAAACGAAATCCAGTTGACAGTAAAAAGTCGTTGTGGCAATTGTTGGATATGACTTTAAAGCATAACCAAGCATGCATGACTATAGCTCGTCTCAAAGTAGGTGTACTGTCACAGCATACCCTGACTTATTTTCACTTTTTTGCTCTTTTCCTGTGTAGTTTTTACTTCTTGTCTTGCGCTCCTATTTCGGTGGCATTTTCTCTTTTTTTGGTATTTTCCTGTAGCAGTTTCATGTCTTCCTTTGAGCGATATTTCCCGCATCGTTTTAGCGATCAAGAATATTTCAGTTGTTTTTATCCTCCTTTGTGGGGATATTGTTGATTGTCATGTCATGTTTGGATGTACTTTGTGGACGCCGTCTTTGCTCCACAGCAAGTCTTTGCTGTCATCCAGCATTCTGTTTTTGTTTACTTTGTAGCCAGTTAGGTTTTAGTTTCGTTCTGCATAGCCTTCCCTAAGCTTCAATGCCTTTTTTGAGCGGCACTCACCTCTTGTTTATTTTTGGTTTAAGCATTAGACACCTTTTTACCTGCACTGTGCCTCCCGCTGTTTCCGACATCTACAAAGCTATTCACAACCTGCCGCCATCTACTGATATGGAAGAGTATTACACGGTTTCTCTGCCGAGCTCTAGACAGCAGCGACACTCAACTACACATCATTTGCAGACTATTATTACTGGTTTGCAAAAAATATTTTTAACCCAAATAGGTGGAATTAGATCATCTCCCACGGCACACAGGACTGTATCTCACGGCACAGCGATTAAAAAACACAGCACTAGAGTATAAGTCGCATTTTGGGGGGAATTTATTTTATGAAATCAAACACCAAGAATAGACATTTGAAAGGCAATTTAAAATGAAGAGTGAACAGGCTGAATAAGCGTACGTTATATGACGCATAAATAAACTGAGAAGGTGCCTGGTATTTAAACGTAACATATTATGGTAAGTCATTCAAATAACATAAAGAGCATGTTATACGTTTACCAAACAATCTGTCACTCTTAATCGCTAAATCCGATAAAAACGTTTTCCTCTGTGTCGCTTCTAAACAATCTATGCCAACTCCAAAGCATCTTTTTTTCCCACAATTGTTTATGTATTTTAATTGTGATTATGGAGTATTGAGAACAATGCACTTCTGTTATGACCCGCCCTTGCCAAATTTTTATTGGTTGACGTGTGTGTGTGTGTGACGTTTGCTGATGTACGCCTAGTCTCTTACGTGACTGAGATAAATAATATTTGATATTTTACGGTAATGTGTTAATTTCACACAAATCGCACTCTATACTATGAAAAAAACTGCGACTTATAATCCGAAAAATACGGTAATGCATTTCCACGTGGACAGTTACAGAATTGGCCAGTAAAACGAAATCCATTGTTAAACGCATATCCCGGAAATTGACACACATTTGCCTTGAAATGCTGTCACCGTGAGGCGAAAGAACATTATTTTGCGCTTAGTCACTCGCCCCGTGCTAAACTAAACAGTAGAGACGGCCGCTTGAAACCACGAATAAACAACGTGGCTGAAGCTAGCAAGAACCATCTATTTTTTCCTCTAGTCCTTCACTCTCACTTTCCTCATCCACAAATCTTTCATCCTCGCTCAAATTAATGGGGAAATCGTCGCTTTCTCGGTCCGAACCGCTCTCGTTGCTGGTGGCCATGATTGTAAACAATGTTCAGATGTGAGGAGCTCCACAACCCGTGATGTCACGCGCACATCGTCTGCTACTTCCGGTACAGGCAAGGCTTTTTTATCAGCACCAAAAGTTGCAAATTTTATCGTCATGTTCTCTACTAAATCTTTTCAGCAAAAATATGGCAATATCTTAAAATGATCAAGTATGACACATAGAATGGACCTGCTATCCCCGTTTAAATAAGAAAATCTCATTTCTGTAGGCCTTTAACAACCACTTGGCAATTAAAATAAATTAAACATCCATCCATCCATTCATTTTCTGCCACGTGTCCCTTTTGGGGTCGCTGGAGCCTATCTCAGCGGCATTCAGGCAGAAGGCGTGTACACCCTAGACAAGTCGCCACCTCATTCAACATATCAAATCAAACATCAAAATAATGTAAGTCGTCTCACCATCAGCCACCCTGGTCTCTGTAAACATTTGGGCATTACTGCATTTGGCAAATTCTCCTAGAGCAGTGTTTGTTGGCCTGGAGCTGGAGACTTAAAGGAGTGGACTTAATTGCTTCAGGTGAGAGCCTTCCTGATTGCTGGATGGCCTTCTGCTGTTAGGAAATATTGAATGTGATTCCAGTTCTCTCCTCTGGGGGGAAATGGGAGCCAAACTCACATTTGGACACAAGGCACTTCTGTTTGGGTGAAGGTTTTGGCCTTGTATAGAGTTGGCCAAAACAATAGTCCTTCTGACTAAAAGCCCAAATCACTTTTAACAGTCATGACTGTGGTGCGGATTAACTTGAGGAAATCCTATGTGATGACTGCCCGTACAGATCTGGATGTGCGGAGGCGAAATAGAGATCATCCCCTGCTCTCGAGTAGGACACATTTTCCGGGATCAGAACCCATACAAATTCCCAAAGGACAGGCGGAAGACTGTGGAGCGTAACTTGGCCAGAGTTGCCGAGGTCTGGCTGGACGAGTACAAGGAGCTTTTCTACGGCCACGGCTACCACCACCTGCTGGACATCAGCGTCATTGACGTGGGCAACCTCACAGAGCAGATCCAGCTGAGGCACAGACTGAAGTGCAAGAGCTTCAAATGGTACCTGGATAATGTGTACCCAGAGATGGATTCCCCCTTAGTCAAAGCTAAAGGCCTTGTAAGTTGGTTATTATTTTGCAGTGCTGGTATTCTTTTTAGTGTGTATATATACTCTATATATTTTGATTTACTACAGGTCTTCAATCGGGGCCTAAGAGAATGTCTGACTCTGCAAAATTATTCTCTCTCCTTTGAGATGTGTGATCTCAGCAAGCAGGTAGGTTAGACTTTGCTCTACACCAGGGGTCACCAACGCGGTGCCTGCGAGCACCAGGTAACCCGTAAGGACCAGATGAGTAGCCCGCTGGCCTGTTCTAAAAATAGCTCAAATAGCAGCACTTACCAGTGAGCTGCCTCTATTTTTTAAGTTTTATTTATTTACTAGCAAGCTGGTCTCGCTTTGCTCGAAATTTTTAATTCTAAGAGAGAAAAAACTCAAATAGAATTTGAAAATCCAAGAAAACATTTAAGACTTAGTCTTCACTTGTTTAAATAAATTCATTTATTTTTTTAATTTGCTTCATATAACTTTCAGAAAGACAATTTTAGAGAAAAAATAAACCTTAAAAATGATTTTGGGATTTTTAAACACATATACCTTTTTACCTTTTAAATCCCTTCCTCTTCTTTCCTGACAATTTAAATCAATGTTCAAGTATTTTTTTTTCTATTGTAAAGAATAATAAATACATTTTAATTTAATTCTTCATTTTAGCTTTTGTTTTTTCGACGAAGAATATTTGTGAAATATTTCTTCAAACTTATGATTAAAATTCAAAAAAATTATTCTGGCAAATCTAGAAAATCTCTAGAATCAAATTTAAATCTTATTTCAAAGTATTTTGAATTTCTTTTAAAAATTTTCTTCTGGAAAATCTAGAAGAAATAATGATTTGTCTTTGTTAGAAATATAGCTTGGTCCAATTTCTTATATATTCTAAGAAAGTGCAGATTGGATTTTAACCTATTTAAAACATGTCATCAAAATTCTAAAATTAATCTTAATCAGGAAAAATTACTAATGATGTTCCATAAATTATTTTTTTTTATATTTTCAAAAAGATTCTAATTAGCTAGTTTTTCTCTTCATTTTTTTTGGTTGAATTTTAAAGAGTAGAAATTGAAGATAAAGTATGTTTAAAAATGTTATTTTTATTTTTTCGTGTTTTCCCCTCTTTTAAACCGTTCAACAAAGTGTTTTTTCCATCATTTATTCTCCAAAAAAAAATGTAAGACGGAATGACAAACAGAAATACCCATTTTTTTTATACATATATATTTGTTTATTAAAAGGTAAATTAAACAAATTGGCTATTTCTGGCAATTTATTTAAGTGTGTATCAAACTGGTAGCCCTTCGCATTAATCAGAACCCAAGAAGTAGCTCTTGGTTTTAAAAAGGTTGGTGACCCCTGTGTCTTGAAGATGTACATTTTTAATGTCTCACACCGGCTTTGTACTTTCTCAAAGAGTCAGCACTTTAATTACACCTGGTTGAGGAACATCCGCCAGCAGGACCTGTGTGTCGCACCCCAGGCCAAATACAACCGCTTGGTTGTAGAGTCATGTGACCGTGCCAAGGCTGGACAACGCTGGCTACACAAATCGTCCAACTCTGCACTGGTAAGTTCAAGTTCCACTTAGGGTGTGTAGCTCAGCCTTTCAACCACATTTGGTCGTTTCCCGCCAGACTGCAATTTATTTGTGGCGTGCTGGTTTTACGAGGGGTGATGTAATTGTTGAATTTAACACAACACATTTCACACAAATAATTTAAAAAAAAGGCCCCAAATATTAGGTACACCAGCACAGCAAGATGTCCATTATTCTTTTTTCTGGGAGTTGGCAACACACGTAGCGTAAACTAATGCAAGTGAAATGACTGAATTTTGCAACAAATTGCTACAATTTATGTTTTATCCTTGACAAGTGTTGAAGGAAGTGTTGAGGATAATGGAGGTTGAGTTAATTCAACTAAAAAAATGGTTTGATATTAATAAGTAATCATTGAATGATAAGAAAACTAAATTTATGGTGTTTAGTGGTGCAAGGACAAATTGTGAAGCAAAATTAAAGTTAAATCATGTGGAAATTGACAGAGTATATGAAATTAAATTCTTGGGAATAATAGTTGATCATAAACTGTGTTGGAAACCGCATATTGAATATATAAAAGGAAAAATATCCAAATCTATTGCTATTCTTTATAAAGTAAGACACATGCTGAATAACGAGACAATGGTTCCACATTGACAAAACATCGAACAATATTCAGTTATTTACATGTAACTTACACATTTTGTGTAATTATAACAATAAGAAAACATTATAAAATACATTATTTACAAGACATATTTGACCCTGCTACTCTAATATATATTGTTCTTTAGTGCAACAAGAAAAGCCCAATGTGTTTAATGCCTTTTTAATTTTTATTTTAAACTACGAAAATATTTATTTGAGTTCAATAAAAACCAGATGTTTAACGTATCATAAGATGTTGTTCAAATTAAGCCAACATTATTTTTTATTATTATTATTATTTTTTTGGGTCCTCTTTATTTTGAAAAGTATCGAAATACACTTTGGAACCGGTCCGAGTACCAAAATTTGGTATCTGGACAACCCTAAAAGTAATACAAATATTTATCCGAGCAGTTTGTCTATTTTATGGAGGAATGTAGTTAATTATAGAACTGGCATCCACTAAAAAAAAAAAAGTATAGATTTTGAATCGAGAATTGGTTTGATAGATAGATAGTACTTTATTTATTCCGTCAGGAGAGTTCCTTCAGGAAAATTACAATTTTCAGCACAATCCCATTCAAGATCAGACAAACATTACAGGGAGACAGAACAGGATCTATTTCAAATCAAATTGTTACCCCTAAGAATCGAATCGCGTGGTGCTCTAATACAGTGGTTCTCAACCTTTTTTCAGTGACGTACCCCCTAATCAGAGCAAAGCATTTTGGTTGAAAAAGAGATAAAGAAGTAAAATGCAGCACTGTGTCATCAGTTTTCTGATTTATTAAATTGTATAACAGTGCAAAATATTGCTCATTCGTAGTGGTCTTTCTTGAACTATTTGGGAAAAAAAGATATAAAAATACCTAAAAACCTGTTGACAAATAAACAAGTGATTCAATTATAAAGATTTCTCCACATAGAAGTAATCATCAACTTAAAGTGCCCTCTTTGGGGATTGTAATAGAGATCCATCTGGATTCATCAACTTAATTATAAACATTTCTTCACAAAAAAAAGAAATCTTTAACATCAATATTTATGGTACATGACCACAAAATATCTAGCTGTCAACACTGAATGTTGCATTTTTTTTGCACAGTTTATGAAATATTTTGTTGAAGTATTATTCAATAAACATATTTATAAAGGATTTTTGAATTGTTGCTATTTTTAGAATATTTTAAAAAAATCTCACGTACCCCTTGGCATACCTTCAAGTACCCCCAGGGGTACGCGGACCCCCATTTGAGAACCACTGCTTTAGTGCAACAAGAAAATCCCAATGTGTTTAATCCCTTTTAATTTTTATTTTAATCTATTAAAATAGTTCTTTCAGTGCAATTAGAACCAGATGTTTAACGTATCATAAGATTTTGTTCAAATTAAGCCAGCATTTTTTTTATTTTATTTTTTGTGGTCCCTTTTATTTTGAAAAGTATCGATATACACTTTGGTACCGGTCCCAGTACCAAAATGTTGGTATCTGGACAACCCTAAATTAATAAATATTTATCAGAGCAGTTTGTCTATTTTATGGAGTGTAGTTAATTATAGAACTAGCACCCACTAAAAAAAAAAAGTATAGATTTTGAATCAAGAATTGGTTTTATTCTATTTCAAATCAAATTGTTACCCCTAAGAATCGAATGGAATGGTGCCCTGATACAGTGGTTCCCAACCTTTTTTCAGTGACGTACCCCCTGTGAACATTTTTTTACTTCAAGTACCCCCTAATCAGAGCAAATCATTTTTGGTTGAGAAAAAAGAGATAAAGAAGTAAAATACAGCACTATGTCATCAGTTTACTGATTTATTAAATTGTATAACAGTGCAAAATATTGCTCATTTGTAGTGGTCTTTCTTGAACTATTTGGAAAAAAAGATATAAAAATAACTAAACACTTGTTGAAAATAAACAATTGATTCAATTATAAGTAAAGATTTCTACACATAGAAGTAATCATCAACTTAAAGTGCCCTCTTTGGGGATTGTAATAGAGATCCATCTGGATTCATCAACTTAATTCTAAACATCCATCCATCCGTTGTCTACCGCTTATTCCCCTTTTTTTTTTTGGGATCGCGGGGGGCGCTGGCGCCTATCTCAGCTACAATCGGGCGGAAGGCGGGGTACACCCTGGACAAGTCGCCACCTCATCGCAGGGCCAACACAGATAGACAGACAACATTCACACTCACATTCACACCCATCCATCCATCCATTTTCTACCGCTTATTCCCTATCGGGGTCGCGGGGGGCGCTGGCGCCTATCTCAGCTACAATCGGGCGGAAGGCAGGGTACACCCTAGACAAGTCGCCACCTCATCGCAGGGCCAACACAGATAGACAGACAACATTCACACTCACATTCACACCCATCCATCCATCCATTTTCTACCGCTTATTCCCTATCGGGGTCGCGGGGGGCGCTGGCGCCTATCTCAGCTACAATCGGGCGGCAGGCGGGGTACACCCTAGACAAGTCGCCACCTCATCGCAGGGCCAACACAGATAGACAGACAACATTCACACTTACATTCACACACTAGGGCCAATTTAGTGTTGCCAATCAACCTATCCCCAGGTGCATGTCTTTGGAGGTGGGAGGAAGCCGGAGTACCCGGAGGGAACCCACGCATTCACGGGGAGAACATGCAAACTCCACACAGAAAGATCCCGAGCCTGGATTTGAACCCAGGACTGCAGGACCTTCGTATTGTGAGGCAGACGCACTAACTAACCCCTCTGCCACCGTGAAGCCCTAATTCTAAACATTTCTTCGCAAAAAAAGAAATCTTTAACATCAATATTAATGGAACATGTCCTCAAAACAATTTAGCTGTAAACACTGAATATTGCATTGTTGCATTTCATTTTCGCAGTTTATGAACCTAAATTCATGTTTTGTTGAAGTATTATTCAATAAATATATTTATAAAGGATTTTTTAATTGTTGCTATTTTTAGAATATTTTTGAAAAATCTCTAGTACCCCTTGGCATACCTTCAAGTACCCCCAGGGGTACACGTACCCCCATTTGAGAACCATTGCCCTAATATATGCACATTAATCCCGCAGTTTTTTGACCATACATACTCCTTTACCCAAAACCACGGATGGTTATCTGAAAGTTTTTTTATACGGTCAGTGATCAGATCTATGCATACGGGTTTTCCCACTCCTTTGGTCAAAACCGTCCTGAGAAGCAACACAGTTGTGATATATTTTGGAAGCTTTTGTGTTTCTGAAGACCACCCAAACAAAATTATATCCCTGTCCGGGACAAGTTTTCTCTGATATATCCCCCGAATAAAAGATGTCAATCAATCAATCAATGTTTACTTATATAGCCCTAAATCACTAGTGTCTCAAAGGGCTGCACAAACCTCTAAGGGCAAGGAAAACTCACATCGGTGACAATAATGACCCAGTGGGACGTCGGTGACAATGATGACTATGAGAACCTTGGAGAGGAGGAAAGCAATGGATGTCGAGCGGGTCTAACATGATACTGTGAAAGTTCAATCCATAATGGATCCAACACAGTCGCGAGAGTCCAGTCCAAAGCGGATCCAACACAGCAGCGAGAGTCCCGTTCACAGCGGAGCCAGCAGGAAACCATCCCAAGCGGAGGCGGATCAGCAGCGCAGAGATGTCCCCAGCCGATACACAGGCAAGCAGTACATGGCCACCGGATCGGACCGGACTCCCTCCACAAAGGAGAGTGGCACATAGAAGAAAAAGAAAAGAAACGGCAGATCAACTGGTTTAAAAAGGGAGTCTATTTAAAGGCTAGAGTATACAAATGAGTTTTAAGGTGAGACTTAAATGCTTCTACTGAGGTGGCATCTCAAACTGTTATGTGCTCCCTTTTGAGGTGCATTATGTGTCATGTGTGCTATGGCTATGAGTTGTTTTTTCCCCTTGACCTCAGTCTGGACCCCCTCTCCAGGGACCCAGGCTTAGACCGATTTTTTTTTTCTCAAAACCCCAAAACAACCAAAGTAGCTAATGAACTTTTGTGTCAAATGGTCATTGCTACTACTCACCAGACATCACGTGTTTGTCTTCCTACTACTGTCCAGGCCGAGCACTTGCTCGTCGAGGTTTCGCCCAACCAGTTGTGCCTGGAAGCGTCGCCTCAGGGTGACAACCTTCTCTTCGCCCACTGCGCAGCTAAAAATGCCCACCAGAAATGGCAGTTCACAAACAACTTCTCGCCGTGAAAGACCTGACAAGCTGTCAAACCTGCACTAGAAGAAGCCTTCAGCATTTTTGTGCTGCAGGTATTTCCTCTGAGCCGGTGTGTGTGTGTGTGTGTGTGTGTGTGTGTGTGTGTGTGTGTGTGTGTGTGTGTGTGTGTGTGTGTGTGTGTGTGTGTGTGTGTGTGTGTGTGTACGAAGCAGGGGCTGTGTAGATGTGCAATGTTTTCATAACCTTTTTATACATCAGCCTCTGTCCTTTCCTTAAAACTCCATTTCTTTGTATCCTTTTAAAAGTACTTGTGTTGCAGTTAGGTTGCACATTCAAACACACTCCACGTAACACGCAGCTACTGAACACTTACGTGCCTCATGTTCCCTGTGAACGTCTCACACTAAACAAATAACGACGATGGAACTTTTGTATAAAACACGGGTACAGTTTGTGATGTTGTTTTTTTTTTTTTTTTAAAGATGTTTACTTGAGGTAAAACCACTCTGGGTTATTTTAACGCCGCATTGATTGGGCGGGTGACATAGTATGATTCTGTCACTAGAGGGCAGCCTTTAATTGGGATTTTGTAAGAAGGACAATTACACAGAAGATGCAAAAAAAAAAAAACAGGCAAATAAAATGAGTTTAATTTCTCGTTGTGTTTATTTTGCATCCACAATTTAACATTACGACAAATATTTTTTTTTGTGTATATTTGTAGTGAAAGTTATAAGCTGCTTGTCCGTGGATTTAGACATGAGCATTTTCATAAGCAGGAATACATCAAAATATAGCTGCAGTAAACATTGCTCATGATAAAGCAATGCACATTTTAGTCTTTTTTTTTTAAAGGGGAACATTATCACAATTTCAAAAGGGTTAAAAACAATAAAAATCAGTTCCCAGTGGCTTGTTGTATTTTTGGAAGTTTTTTTCAAAATTTTACCGGTCTCGGAATATCCCTAAATAAAGCTTTAAAGTGCCTTATTTTCGCTGTCTTCGAAACCACTATCCATTTCCCTGTGACGTCACACAGTGCTGCCAATGTAAACAAACAATGGGAATACCACAGCAAGATATAGCGACATTAGCTCGGATTCAAACTCGGATTTCAGCGACTTAAGCGATTCAACAGATTGCGCATGTATTGAAACAGATGGTTGGAGTATGAAAATATTGAAGAAGAAACTGAAGCTATTGAGCGAATAGCTATTGACGCTATCCATAGCCATAGCATGGCCGAAATAGCTGCGTTAGCATCGCCGGTAAAATGTGCGGACCAAACTATCAGGACTTTTGCATCTTTTGACACTGGAGCAACTTAAATCCGTCGATTGGTAAGTGTTTGTTTCGCATTAAATGTGGGTGGAAGGAAACGTAATATAGTTGCAAATGCATCTACAGGTTATCCATACATCTCTGTGCCATGTCTGCTTTAGCACCGCCGGTAAATAGCATGTTAGCATCGATTAGCGTAGCATGTTAGCATCGATTAGCTGGCAGTCAACATCAACAAAACTCACCTTTGTGATTTCGTTGACTATAGTTGCAAATGCATCTGCAGGTTATCCATACATCTCTGTGCCATGTCTGCCTTAGCATCGCCGGTCAAATGTGGAGACACTCTGGTACATTCAATGAGGGTCTGGCGGCAGACACTTTGGCATCTTCGGGCCGGTGGTGCAACTTGAATCCCTCCCTGTTAGTGTTGTTACACCCTCCGACAACACACCGACGAGGCATGATGTCTCCAAGGTTCCAAAAAATAGTCGAAAAAACGGAAAATAACAGAGCTGAGACCCGGTGTTTGTAATGTGAAAATGAATATGGCGGCTGTGTTACCTCGGTGACGTCACATTCTGACGTCATCCCCTCTAGAGCGATAAACAGAAAGGCGTTTAATTCGCCAAAATTCACCCATTTAGAGTTCGGAAATCGGTTAAAAAAATAGATGGTCTTTTTTCTGCACCATCAAGGTATATATTGATGCTTACATAGGTCTGGTGATAATGTTCCCCTTTAACCATTCAGATCAGGGGTCTCAGACACGCGGCCCGTGGGCCAATTGCGGCCCATGAGACGTTATTTCGCGGCCCCCACCTTAAAATGAATGTTTAATGTTAGTGCGGCTCGTGAATTTTGTATGAATGGCACTTGACAGCGTTGTGTGCGGAGCTGAAGGAATCTAACAATTACGGTGTGGTATGTGGCTCTCGAGGGCCGAACATTGACGTCACTTGTGTGATGCAAGCAGAGAAAACGCCCCTCCTATTTGCTCCAGACAGAGACGGTTGTTGTTATTTGGGTTCAAAATGGCAACGTTCTGGGTTGCCTACCCCTGCGTTAGTGGAAAAGCGGCAAATGAGAGAAAGCGAAAGAAATGTTGCCATGTCATAGTGCCTGGCTGCAGTCGCACTTTGACACCTGTCCGTCAGTAATAACAGTCCCCGATAACCTGGACCAATTCAAATCGTTATTTGTTTTTTTTTATTATTTAATTTGCATCGTCTCACATTTCTTAATCCTCATTTTGTTCATTTATATTTGTATTTTATTTTGTTTTGACATTAGAAATAAAGTCATTTGAAAATATATATTTTTTTAAGATTTAGAGCACAATACTATATTGACCCAAATATAGGACTGTTGTTTTTTTTTTTTCAGTGAAGATGTCAGGTTACCTTATATTCAATATCTGGTGATGTATACATGCAAACCATGAATTTTACCATGAATTTATTAACGTGGGCCCCGATTTAAACAAGTTGAAAAACTTATTCGGGTGTTACCATTTAGTGGGCAATTGTACGGAATATGTACTATGTACTGTGCAATTTACTAATTAGAGTTTCAATTAATCAATCAACCAACTTGTACCCAACAGTCAGTGCTTTTATGTTCCCTGCATTTATACACGTAACGTGATTGTGTCCTGGGCATGACGTTAAAGTGCATCCAGCAGTGGAGGCTCCTCTATGGGGTCTTGGGCCCCTTTACTACTGTTAACCCAGGAGGCCCTTGGCAAAGGCCTAGTAGTACCTGACTACCCCCTAGCCAATACGGTACGGAGCAGGCGGAAGACGATAGATTTAAGAACTACCACAACGGCTGCAATGGTGGAAGAAGGCTGCAGCAGAAAAGGGTCCCCAGTTGTCTTGAGACTCCATGCCAGTGGACCCTGACCCGATTCTGTCAAGGATCGTGTGGTGACTGTCTGTGCACCAGTATGCCCACGTTAGACTAAGTCACGCACAGGCATCCTCCATAAAGGGATACACCCCAACCAGGAGGATCGTCATATTCGTTTAGAGCAGGGGTGTCCAAAGTGCGGCCCGGGGGGCCATTTTTTTAACGGAGCCACAGCACATTTTAGGAATATAATTGAAAAAAATTAAAAACAGGTGAAATGTAACAAATTATTGCAATGCTTAAAACACAAAGCTGCCATGCAGGCTGTTTCTTTCTTTAAAAAAATAATAATGAATCAAAATCAATGTCATTTTGAATTATTGACCTATTTCAAGGCTTTGATTACGTCACATTAAATATTCCACTTTGAAATATTTTTGGGGGAAATATAAAAAACTGAGCTGTTTTTTTTTAAAGAAGGGCCTAAAACAAACAAAACATAAATAACAATAACACTTAAAATTGACGGATATATCTGAAGTTGATTTCGAGGTTATTGTGCTAAAAGTAAACATCCATCTATCCATTTTCTACCGCTTATTCCCTTTTGGGGTCGCGGGGGGCGCTGGCGCCTATCAGTAAAAAAAAAATTATAATTTATTTTTTAACACTTTAATAAGTAGGAGACTTTTGGATCCCCAATTATTTTAGTGTGATTTGTTTTTAAGTGTCATTGCTCAAAAAATAATGAATCAAAATCCATAATCAAGGCTCCAATTATTATATAATCTCAAATATTCCAATAACTTTGCAAAAAAAAAAACACACAAAATATGCAATATTTACACCCAATAACTTTTTTTTTTTTGGCGGAATATCCATCCATCTTCTACAGATAAGCGGAAGAAGATGGATCGATATTCCACCTAAAAAAGTTACTGGGTGAAAATATTGCATATTTTGTGTTTTTTCCTTTTTTTTCTTTTTAATGTTGATGTAGAGATTTAAAACTTGCATAATAATACAAATTATAATACTGAATAATGACACATTTAATTTTTTTTTTGACCAATACCCTTTGGGGTCACCGGGATCAAAACTGAGTGGAGGCCTAAATGTATATTTTTTATACATATATTGTATTGGTTTTTAAAATTAAAAATTATGAAAATGGCCCCCGCTTGTTTTGATCTTTCAGTGTGCGGCCCTCAGTGGAAAAAGTTTGGACACCCCTCTCATAAACATTACTTAATTCACAAAAGAAATAAACACAAAAGAAAACAATTTTTGAATGCATATGTAAATGCATTCAATTATATATCACTTTTTTCTTTCCTTCATTGATCTAAACTTTACCGCTGCCGGTAGTTTTTTTTTTTAATATATTTTTATTTAGTAAGTTGTAGCTGTATTTATTTCAGTATAGAAGTGTAAAAAAAATTTGCTTCGGTCATAAAATGATGATAATGGTGTGCCAGGGAATACATACTTTATTTATTTAACGCTTAAATCTAGGGGTGTAACGGTACGTGTATTTGTATTGAACCGTTTCGGTACGGGAGTTTCGGTTCCGGTCGGAGGTGTACCGAACGAGATCCACACGGACATATTAAGTAGCGCACCGCACGTTGTGTAAACAATGCACACCGAGGCACCATGAATTGATTTACGTGGACCCCGACTTAAACAAGTTGAAAAACCTTGTACGGAATATGTACTCTACTCTGCAATCTACTAATAAAAGTTTCAATCAGTCAAAAAAATATATATACACGGCATGCTAGCAGCAACTGGGCTAGGATGGACTGACCATACCTCCTCTTTTCACCGGATATGTCCTCTTTTGTGGGGCTGTCCGGGTGGAGTTTCTTAAATGCCTCAAATGTCCGGCATTTTAAGTTAGGGTTGCGTGTATTTTCAATGTACGTTCAGGGTTAAGAAGGGGTTAAAAAGAAAATTAAAAATTCTGCACGCAGCGTCATGCCAATCTTAAAATAATAGTGAGCAATAAAAGCCAAGTAATCAAACAAAGAGAATAATGAATGTATTATTTTTATTGCAACCTATGTCAAGAAGGATTTTTTTCAAAATATGTATTTTGTCTTCTGTTCAGGTCAATATGGTAGTTATGTCCTACAAACTTCTTAAATGGGATTAAACTATACTCTCATACTCTTGTAGATTATCAGGAGGGATCTTTTAACGTTAGTCGCTTTTCTGCACTACAAATTCATCATGATGTACTCAAACTCCTCGATCTTCTGCCGGGTGTTCCCTCGGCGGATCTTGCGGTAGGAGACGGAGCTGAACTTGGAGGCCATGAGGTGGTCGAAGGACTTCTGTTGTCCCGGGTTGTTGGGGCGCTTCTTTGTCAGAGGCAGAGTGGAGTAGCCTGGAACGGGGCCCACCGGTGCCACGTTGGAATCTTTGATGTTAGAGTCCTCCTCCTCTGACTCCGAGCTGGAGCCGAGCTGGTTTGAGAGACTCTCCCCAGGGAACGCTTCAATGCTTGGAGCCTGTCCCTGCTCCTCTTGCATGAAATAAATCATATTTAATTTCTCCTCTTTAAATTTGAACTGCTGAGTTGGATGTTACTTACCTTCATCTGACAAAGCACTGTCCTCCGGCCTTTCGGGCTCATGAGTCTCCACCTCCGAATCTCCATCTGCTTGACACCTTTGCTCCGTTTCTAAAGCCCGGGGCTTCGTTCCTTCCTCACTGCAAAGCACCGGCAGGTCACCTTCATTCCTCTCTGAAGGTGGGGCGTCAACACTGGTGACCTCGCTGTTATAAAGGCGTCTGCATCTGCCGGCATCCCGAGGTCTGTTTGCTTTCAAGTGATCCTCGGCTTGGTCTTCATCGCTGTAGAACACGGAGTCATCCCCATCCTCCGCTGACAAATCATCTCTACCCTCGGGTTCTGGAAACTGCGGAGTCTCGGCGGAAAATCCACATATGATCTCCAGTACCTGCGATGCCATTACGTCTTCCTCCATACTTAAAAACGGTCTATCTTTGCTTAGGTTCTGCCGATTGAGTCACAAGTCCGACATCCTTAGGCTTCCCATTCTTGTAACAATGTGTTGGCTAAATGCTTGCTCTTGTCCCATAAAGGGTGGTGGTGGTGGTGCAGGGCTGCACTAAGCTTGTACAATTGTTTGTGAGTGTTGGATCACCCAATGAACAGACTTGTTGTTGTGGGGCCCAACAAAGCCTCTTTGTGACTCAGGCTCAGGCAACATACAGAGTGATTGATTGTACCCAATCTGTAATCTTTCCTTGGTGACCAACCTTTCTGCCACATTTTCTGCGAGGATTAACATTCTGCCATAAGTTTACTATCGCAGAGTTTTTCAACCTCGAGTGGTGCGAGATTATCTAATTTCGCCTATTTGGGTTAAAAATAATGTTTGCAAACCATTAATTATAGTCTGCAAACTATGTGTTGTTGTTGAGCTCGGCAGAGTTACCGTGTAATACTCTTCCATATCAGTAGGTGGCAGCCGGTAGCTAATTGCTTTGTAGATGTCGGGATCAGCGGGAGGCAGGGTGCAGGTAAAAAGGTGTCTAATGTTTTTACCAAAAATAAACAGGTGAGTGCCGCTAAGAAAAGGCACTGAAGCTCAGGGATGGCTATGCAGAACGAAACTAAAACTGAGCTGGCTACAAAGTAAACAAAAACAGAATGCTGGACGACAGCACAGACTTGCTTTGGAGGAGACGCGGGGCCAAAAAAGTAAATCCGTACATGACCAGTCCTTTAATGTGGGGAAATAGCCAAAATAAACAAGTCTCTTTGATGTACTTTTTACTTTGATGTACAATTGTTTGTATTTTGATTGCCTCTGAGCCAGGTGTGTGAAGAGAGGGAACTTTCTCACACTTGTCCTTGTCACTGTTCTCATGTCATCTCTTTGACAAACTCACCAAAAATGAGCTCCAGAAGGATGACATCTGAGGAGACAAGGACAAGTGTGAGAAAGTTCCCTCTCTTCACACACCTGGCTCTGGGTCTCAGAGACAATCAAAATACAAACAATTGTACATCAAAGTAAAAAGTACATCAAGGAGACATGTTTATTTTTGGATCTGAACAGCTATTTACCTACATTAAAGCGCCTGGGTCAAAATGACTCGCAACATCATCTTTTTATACAAACTCTGCACAAACATTCCACTACACAACAAAGTGTCCAGATTTACACACCAGTTCATCACCCTAGATGAGGAAAAGTCACCAGATTTCAGCAAGAAAAAGAAAAGATAACCAGTACTTTGATCAACACAAAAACTGAAATGGGTCAAATTGACCCTCAACATAATACAATTGGAATAAAAAATGTTTATATAACCTAAAATAAAATTGTTATTGGTTCAACCTGTTTTCTTGACCGTTTTGAGTGCATTTACACAGTACGGGTCAAAACGACCCGCAACATAATCAATGTCATTTTTCCAACATAATACAAGGTTAATATAGTTTGTGTAGGAGGACAAACATGAAACAAACCTCACTAATTGTTATAAAGTGCACTATTTACATTAATATGCCTCACTGATTCGAGTTTTTGGCGAGCGCCGTTTTGTCCTACTAATTTTGCCGGTCCTTGAACTCACCGTGGTTTGTTTACATCGGGGGTTGGCAACCCGCGGCTTAATTCAATTTACATCTCATGACACACGTGTGTAATATGGCTTTTAATTTTTTTGCGGCTCCAGACAGATTTATTTTTGTATTTTTGGTCCAATATGGCTCTTTCAACATTTTAGGTTGCCGACCCCTGGTCTAAGTCATTAAAATGTATTTTTATTTATTTAACGCTTACAGTAAATCTCTACAGTATATCAACTTCAGGTTGATAGAAAGTAAAAAAAAAAAAAGTTATATGACTTTTCTGTCAAAGACAACTTTGTTTTTGATCTGATCTGTGCAGCCCTTTGAGACACTCGTTATTCAAGGCTATATAAATAAACATTGGTTGATTGATTTTCATAATAAAACTCAGATATGCAGTATTTCCTCGACTGCCCAAAGCATTCAGAAAGCAATATTTGATGTGAATTAGAGCCTTGAAATAAATCAATAATGCAGGACACCACTTATTTTAATGTATTATTATTTTTGAGGTATAACAGTGAAAAGATGAATAAAATCTCATTAAATATATTTAGGATCCAAAAGGTGCCCCACTCATAAAGTGATCATTTTTATTATTTTTATTTTTTTTACTTTCAACACTTAAGTGACGAGATCAACTTCAGATATATCTGTCGATTTTACGTTTGAACTATAATTTTGCTTGTTTTATGCTCTTTTGTCAAAGAAAATGATGTATTTGTATGGCAGGACACCACTTATTTTAATTTATTATAATTTTTAAGGTGTAACAGTGAAAAGATGAATAAAATCCCATTCAATATATTTGGGATCCTAAAGGTGCCCCACTCATAAAATGCTAAATTTTTATTAGTTTTTTTTTTTTTTTTTCCAACACTTAAGTGACGAGATCAACTTCAGATATATCTGTCAATTTTACGTTTGAACTATAATTTCTCTTGTTTTATGCTTTTTTGCCAAAGAAAACGATGTATTTGTATGGCAAACACACAATATATGAAATATTTTCCACAGAAAACGTTTTAAAGTGAAATATTTGAAATAACTGGAGCTTTAAATAGGTGAATAATTCATTATAACATTGTTTTTTTGGAGCAACGGCAAAAAAAAAAAAGAAAAATAGACATAAGACGGAAAAAAAAAAACCTGCATGGCAGCTTTCACTTTTTGTAATTTTTTATTTTTATTTTCGCAATCGCATTTCCAGAATGTGTAGCGGGTCGCTAAACAATTAGCTGCGGGCCGCACTTTCGACACCCCTGGTCTAAGTATTCATAAAAAACAAGGCAGAAGAGTTATTTAACAAATATATTGAACATTTTTGGCCGCTGTAACAGTTTGAACGGTAACACTGTGTTTTAATTAGGGTTGTACGGTATACCGATATTAGTATAGTACCGCGATACTAATGAATCATATTCGGTACTATACTGCCTCTAAAAAGTACCGCTCCCGTCGTCGTCTTGTCGTGTCATAGCTGGTTTTACGAGCATGTTCGGCAGCGCGCGCACACAGAGTACTTACAAGCAGACACAGTGTGTAGACAGAAAAGGGAGAACAGACGCTTTTTGGCTTAAAAACTAACGATGAAGGTGAAGTTATAACACTGAAACGCCCTCAGGAAGAGGTGCTTTAAGACATTTAAGTCCAGTTCCAGTCTGCAGTGTGTTTTTTAACGACTTCTAAATCACTAATCCTCGTCTCCATGGCGACAAATAAAGTCGGTTTCTTACGAGTATCATTATCACTGCAGGACGAGGAATAGCTAAACATGCTTCACTACTCACCGGCGTCAAAATGTAAACAAACGCTTTTGGTGGATCTACACCTAACATCCACTGTAATGATACCAAGTACAGGCATGTATCTAGTCGATACTACTATGATTACATCGATATTTTTTATCGTCGTAAAATTTTTTTTTTTTTTTAATTGTATATTATGTTTATAAACTCAGGAAATATGACCCTGGACACATGATAATTTTGAATATGACCAATGTGAGTACTTGGTATCGAATTGATACCCAAATTTGTGGTATATCCAAAACTAATGTAAAGTATCAAACAACAGAAGAATAAGTGATTATTTCATTTTAATCGAAGTGTAGATTGAACATGTTAAAAGAGAAAGTAAGCAGATATTAACAGTAAATGGACAAGTAGATTAATCATAATTTTTTACAGTTTGTCCTTAATAATGTTGACAAAATAACTGAAGATAAATGACACAATATGTTACTGCATATGTCAGCAACTAAATTAGGAGCCTTTCTTTGTTTACTTACTACTAAAAGACAAGTTGTCTTGTATGTTTACTATTTTATTTAAGGACTTAACTGCAATAATAAATATGTTTAATGTACCCTAAGATTTTTTTTGTTAAAATAAAGCCCAATAATGACATTTTTATGGTCCCCTTTATACACAAAGGAACCGAAAAGCATGGAAATAATTTTAGTACCGGTACTAAAATATTGGTATCGGGACAACACTAGTTTGAGTATTGAATTGTGTGATTCTTCGCAGTACAACTAGATCGAGCCCCCCCTCGTCTAAAAGAGATCTACAATTATAACTAAGCAGCGTAGTCGTCTCATTATTCATTATTGTATTAAAAAAAAATATGATGGTGTCTTATGTCTTACATGTGTTCTGTGACTTCAATATTGACTTTGGACTTAAGTGTCGACACACACAAACATTTAAAGGCCTACCGGAATGAGATTTTTTTTATTTAAACGGGGATAGCAGGTCCATTCTATGTGTCATACTTCATCATTTTGTGATATTGCCATATTTTTGCTGAAAGGATTTAGTAGAGAACATCGACGATAAAGTTCGCAACTTTTGGTCGCTAATAAAAAAGCCTTGCCTGTACTGGAAGTAGCAGACGATGTGTGCGTGACGTCACGGGTTGTGGAGCTCCTCACATCTGAACATTGTTTACAATCATGGCCACCAGCAGCGAGAGCGATTCGGACCGAGAAAGCAACGATTTCTCCATTAATTTGAGCGAGGATGAAAGATTTGTGGATGAGGAAAGTTAGAGTGAAGGACTAAAAAAAAAAAAGGCAACGGCTCCAGGCGACAAGATGTAATTAGACACAATTACTAGGATAATTCTGGAAAATCCCTTATCTGCTTATCGTGTTAATAGTGTTTTAGTGGGATCATAAAGTCATACCTGAAAGTCAGAGGGCTGTGGTGACCGCCAGTGTCTCTCAGAGAAGCCAATGGAGGAGCCAAGATCACAGCTGCCTTTTTGACAACTGCAGGACGAAGTCGCATAATCCACTCAAGTCTCCGGTAAGAGCCGACTTAATATCACAATTTTCCCATCCAAAAACTTGCCGGTTGACGTAGAGAAACATGTTCGCTTGACCGCTCTGTGTTAAAGCTTCACAACAAACGAAGAAACACCAGCTGTGTTTCGGTTGCTAAAGGCAGCTGCAATCCACCCCTTTCCACCAACAGCTTTCTTCTTTGACGTCTCTTATTAATTGAACAAATTGCAAAAGATTCAGCAACACAGATGTCCAAATTACTGTGTAATTATGCGATGAAAGGAGACGACTTTTAGCCGTAAGTGGTGCTGGGCTGAAACGTCACAAGCACGTGTCATCATTCCGCGACGTTTTCAACAGGATACCTCGCGGGAAATTAAAAATTGCAATTTAGTAAACTAAAAAGGCCGTATTGGCATGTGTTGCAATGTTAATATTTCATCATTGATATATAAACTATCAGAATGCGTGGTTGGTTTAGTGGGTTTCTGTAGGCCTTTAAGTGTAAAAATAAGTCGCGTGCTTACCCATAACTTGGAAGACACCCGATACGGGAGGATTGGTGTGTGGAGGAAGACATCCTGGCATTCCACCCTTTATAGTCATCACAGGAAATGTCCCCCAAATTAGTCCTCGATTCACTATATTTTTGTAAAAGAATAGAAAAGTGTTTGACTTCAGGATATGTACACTATACTGCCAGAAGTATTTGGCCACCCATCCACATGATGAGAATCAGGTGTCCTAATCACCTGGTCCGACCACAGGTGTATAAAATCAAGCACTTAGGCATGGAGACTGTTTCTACAAACGTTTGTGAAAGAATGGGCCGCTTTCAGCTATTTCCAGCGTGGAACTGTCATAGGATGCCACCTGCGCAACATATCCAGTTGTGACATTTCCTCACTCCTAAATTATCCAAAGTCAACTTTATTAATAGAAAAGTGAGGACTTTTGGGAACAACAGCAACTCAGCCACCAAGTGGTAGGCCAGGTAAACTGACAGAGAGGGGTCGGCGGATGCTGGAGCGCATTGTGCAGAAAGTCTTCGCACTATCTGAACTCCAAATTTCATGTGACCGTCCAATTAGCCCACCTACAGAACGCAGAGAGATGGCCGAGCAGCTGCATCTAAGCCAAGGGTCACCAAAGCAGTGCCCACGGGGACCAGGTCGCCCGTAAGGACCAGATGAGTCGCCCGCTGGCCTGTTCTGAAAATAGCTCAAATAGCAGCACTTACCAGTGAGCCGCCTCTATTTTTTTAATTGTATTTATTTACTAGCTTTGCTCGACATTTTTCCTTCCAAGAGAGACAAAACTCAAATAGAATTTGAAAATCCAAGAAAATATTTAAACTCTTGGTCTTCACTTGTTTAAATAAATTCATTTATTTTTTTACTTTGCTTCTTATAACTTTCAGAAAGACAATTTTAGAGAAAAAAATACAACCTTAAAAATGATTTTAGGATTTTTAAACACATATACCTTTTTACCTTTTAAATTCCTTCCTCTTATTTCTTGACAATTTAAATCAATGTTTAAGTATTTTTTTTATTGTAAAGAATAATCAATAAATTATAATTTAATTCTTCATTTCAGCTTCTGTTTTTTCGACGAAGAATATTTGTGAAATATTTCTTCAAACTTATTATGATTAAAATTCCCCAAAAATATTCTGACAAATCTAGAAAATCTTTAGAATCAAATTTAAAACTAATTTCAAGGTCTTTTGAATTTCTTTTAAAATTTTTGTTCTTGAAAATCTAGAAGAAATAATAATTGTTTGAAATATAGCTTGGTCCAATTTGTTATATATTCTAACAAAGTGCAGATTGGATTTTAACCTATTTAAAACATGTCATCAAAATTCTAAAATTAATCTTAATCAGGAAAAATTACCAATGATGTTCCATAAATTATTTTTTTAATTTTTCCTCGTCCACAAATCTTTCATCCTCGCTCAAATTGATGGGGAAATCGTCGCTTTCTTGGTCCGAATCGCTCTCGCTGCTGGTGGCCATGATTGTAAACAATGTTCAGATGTGAGGAGCTCCACAACCCGTGACGTCACACGCACATCGTCTGCTACTTCCTGTACAGGCAAGGCTTTTTTATTAGCGACTAAAAGTTGTGAACTTTATCGTGGATGTTCTCTACTAAATCCTTTCAGCAAAAATATGGCAATATCACGAAATGATCAAGTATGACACATAGAATGGACCTGCTATTATGCTATTATGTTAGATCCACTATGGACTGGACTTTGACTAATATGTTAGATCCACTATGGACTGGACTCTCACACTATTATGTTAGATCCACCATGGACTGGACTCTCACTATTATGTTAGATCCACTATGGACTGGACTCTCACTATTATGTTAGATCCACTATGGACTGGACTCTCACTCTAGTGTGTGACAATCATTGATACTTTAACTTTTTAATTATGTCAGTTCCACTATGGACTGGACTCTCACCATTGTTAGATTCACTATGGACTGGACTCTCACTATTATGTTAGATCCACTATGGACTGGACTCTCACACTATTATGTTAGATCCACTATGGACTGGACTCTCACTATTATGTTAGATCCACTTTGGACTGGACTCTCACTATCATGTTAGATCCACTATGGACTGGACTCTCACTATTATGTTGGATCCACTATGGACTGGACTCTCACTATCATGTTAGATCCACTATGGACTGGACTCTCACTATTATGTTAGATCCACCATGGACTAGACTCTCAATATTATGTTAGATCCACTATGGACTGGACTCACAATATTTTAGATCCACTATGGACTGGTCTCTCACTATTATGTTAGATCCACTATGGACTGGACTCTCACAATATTAATCCGGATCCACTATGGACTGGACTCTCACTACTATGTTGGATCCACTGTGCACTGGACTCTCACACTATTATGTTAGATCCACTATGGACTGGACTTCCACAATATTATGTTAGATCCACTATGGACTGGACTTCCACAATATTATGTTAGATCCACTATGGACTGGACTCTCACACTATTATGTTAGATCCACTATGGACTGGACTCTCACACTATTATGTTAGATCCACTATGGACTGGACTTCCACAATATTATGTTAGATCCACTATGGACTGGACTCTCACTATTATTATGTTAGATCCACTATGGACTGGACTCTCACACTATTATGTTAGATCCACTATGGACTGGACTCTCACACTATTATGTTAGATCCACTATGGACTGGACTTCCACAATATTATGTTAGATCCACTATGGACTGGACTTCCACAATATTATGTTAGATCCACTATGGACTGGACTTCCACAATATTATGTTAGATCCACTATGGACTGGACTTCCACAATATTATGTTAGACCCACTCGACGTCCATTGCATTTGGTCTCCCCTAGAGGTGGGGGTCACCCACATCTGCGGTCCTCTCCAAGGTTTCTCAATGTCATTCACATTGACATCCCAATGGGTTGCGAGTTTTTCCTTGCCCTGATGTGGGATCTGAGCCGAGGTTGTCGTTGAGGCTTGTGCAGCCCTTTGAGACACTTGTGATTTAGGTCTATATAAACAAACATTGATTTAATGAACGATTGATGTAGCCCTAAATCACGAGTGTCTCAAAGGGCTGCACAACAATTGAAGTCCAATGTAGTCAATATATATTTTTAAAAGGACTCAATAGGCATCAAAAACAGTTAATAACAATCCCTGACAATTTGTGAATTATAATTATATAGCACATTTAGAGACTCAAGTCACTTCACATGCTGAAACCAGTTATCTGCATCTTTTAAGGTTTCTTATTTTGTGCTGACATCATGTTATTTGATTACTGTTATTAGCGGCAGGAATTAACGTCAACATTTATAAGAAATGCCTGTAATTTTGTCAATATTGTGAATTTAATCAATGCACGACAACCGTAAAACCGTGATTACCCGAGACCTTCCATTCGGGAAAAAGTTTGGACGCCTGAAAGTTTGCTGACCAGGACAAGCCTCAAGGTGTCATTTTATGCACTTAAAGGCCTACTGAAATTAGATTAATTTTTTTTAGACAGGGATACTTGATCATGTCGCGATATTACCATATTTTTGCTGAAAGGATTTAATAGAGAACATCAACTTTTGGTCGCTAATAAAAAAGCCTTGCCTGTACAGGAAGTAGCAGACGATGTGCGCGTGACGTCACGGGTTGTGGAGCTCCTCACATCTGAACATTGTTTACAATCATGGCCACCAGCAGCGAGAGCGATTCGGACCGAGAAAGCGACGATTTCCCCATTAATTTGAGCGAGAATGAAAGATTTGTGGATGAGAAAAGTGAGAGTGAAGGACTAGAAGAAAAAAAAAGACTATACAGTGGGAGCGATTTAGATGTTACTAGACAAATTTACTAGCATAATTCTGAAAAATCCCTTATCTGCTTATTGTGTTACTAGTGTTTTAGTGAGATTATATGGTCGTACCTGAAAGTCAGAGGGGTGTAGTAACCAACAGTGTCTCTGAGGGAAGCCACGTTTCTCGACAAGACGAAGCAAAGGCAACCGGTGGGGCCGGGCTGAGCTTTTTTTTCCCCTCTTCCTCCACGGTGGAAGCATCCCACGTTCGGGGGCGGCCGGTCAGAGGAGGCAAGAGAGTCCGTGGCTGCCTCTTTGACAGGTGCAGGAGGAACGACTCAAGCTCCGCTCATGTCTACGGTAAGAGCCGACTTATTACCACCATTTTCTCACCGAAACATGCCGGTTGACATGTGGTCGGGAACCATGTTCGCTTGACCGCTCTGTTCCATAGTAAAGCTTCACCTTCGGGAATGTAAACAAGGAAACACCGGCTGTGTTTGTGTTGCTAAAGGCGGCCGCAATACACCGCTTCCCACCTACAGCTTTCTTCTTTGACGTCTCCATTATTAATTGAAAAAAATTGCAAAAGATTCAGCATCACAGATGTCCAGAATACTGTGTAATTATGCGATTACAGCAGACGACTCATAGCTGGGATCGGGCTGGAACAAAATGTCCGCTACAATCCGTGACGTCACGCGCACGCGTCATCATAGTAACCAACAGTGTCTGAGGGAAGCCACGTTTCTCGACGAGGCAAAGCGAAGGCAGCCGGTGGGGCCGGGCTGAGCTTTTTTTCCCCTTCCTCCACGGTGGAAGCATCCCACGTTCGTAGGCGGCCGGTCGGAGGAGGCCAGAGAGTCCGCAGCTGCCTCTTTGACAGGTGCACGAGGAACGACTCAAGCTCCGCTCATGTCTACGGTAAGAGCCGACTTATTACCACCATTTTCTCACCGAAACATGCCGGTTGACATGTGGTAGGGAACCATGTTCGCTTGACCGCCCTGTTCCCTAGTAAAGCTTCACCTTCGGGAATGTAAACAAGGAAACACCGGCTGTGTTTGTGTTGCTAAAGGCAGCCGCAATACACCGCTTCCCACCTACAGCGTTCTTCTTTGACGTCTCCATTATTAATTGAAAAAATTGCAAAAGATTCAGCATCACAGATGTCCAGAATACTGTGTAATTATGCGATTACAGCAGACGACTCATAGCTGGGATCGGGCTGGAACAAAATGTCTGCTACAATCCGTGACGTCACGCGCACGCGTCATCATAGTAACTAACAGTGTCTGAGGGAAGCCACGTTTCTCGACGAGGCAAAGCGAAGGCAGCCGGTGGGGCCGGGCTGAGCTTTTTTTCCCCCTTCCTCCAGGGTGGAAGCATCCCACGTTCGTGGGCGGCCGGTCGGAGGAGGCCAGAGAGTCCGCAGCTGCCTCTTTGACAGGTGCACGAGGAACGACTCAAGCTCCGCTCATGTCTACGGTAAGAGCCGACTTATTACCACCATTTTCTCACCGAAACATGCCGGTTGACATGTGTTAGGGAACCATGTTCGCTTGACCGCTCTGTTCCCTAGTAAAGCTTCACCTTCGGGAATGTAAACAAGGAAACACCGGCTGTGTTTGTGTGGCTAAAGGCAGCTGCAATACACCGCTTCCCACCTACAGCTTTCTTCTTTGACGTCTCCATTATTAATTGAACAAATTGCAAAAGATTCAGCAACACAGACGTCCAGAATACTGTGGAATTATGCGATTAAAGCAGACAACTCATAGCTGGGATCGGGCCGGAACAAAATGTCCGCTACAATCCGTGACGGCACGCGCACGCATCATCATAACGCGACGTTTTTAACAGGATACTTTGCGCGAAATTTAAAATTGCAATTTAGTAAACTAAACCGGCTGTGTTGGCATGTGTTGCAATGCTAATATTTCATCATTGATATATAAACTATCAGACTGCGTGGTTGGTAGTAGTGGCTTTCAGTCGGCCTTTAAGGTTATTTTGCACTGTATTTCCAAAAAGGTTGGCAACATTTCTTTTGGCAAAAATAATAAAACGTTCTAAATCAAACTAAGCAACAAGCCAATGTAAAACGGCGTACCTTTTGGAACGTGAAGCAGTAACCACATCCTGTTAAAGCTCAGCAGCTATGTATAACACGCCGAGGTCTGTTTGCGCTTATAAATAACATCCAGGTTGTGAACACAACCGCACAATAAGTCACGGGCAGGAAATGTTTTATTTCAATTTCTCAAGCTCGCACGATATTTTACAAATGAAGTTATATTCGGTGCACATTCCAAGTGAAGTGAATTGTATTTACATAGCGTTTTACAGAGTGAAACCCCAGATCTAAGTTACATTTAAAACTCTGTTTGGCCCTAAAGTGTCTTGCCCGAGTTCACGACGGCAGTGACTAGCGTGGCGGGGGCGGGAATCGAACCTGGAACCCTCAAGTTGCTGGCACGGCCTCCTACCCAACCCTCCGATTCAAATTGAACGTATTTGTAACACTTAGTGACAAAAACTTGGCAAATCTTCACTACGGTGGTGAGTGCTTGGTGTGGCTCATGTGGATGCATGACATGTAATGTGCATGCCGGCCCAGGAGATGGCGATGTCACTTTTGTCCAGAAACAACGAACGCACGCGAGTCCTTCCCACCAGTCTCACAGAAACTGTCTTCAGAAGGCAGTATGTGTACATACTGTGATGACACGTCATCCACTCTTTAGGATTTGCATGCAATAACGTCCAGAAAACAGACTTTTAACCCCTTTTAGGGCTCCTCTTCTTCTTAGAATTGAAATATAATAACGTCCAGAAAACAGACTTTTATCCGCCTTTAAAGCTCCTCTTCTTCTTAGAATTGACATGTAATAACATCCAGAAAACAGACTTTTAGCCCTTTTTAAGGCTCCTCTTCTTCTTAAAATTGACATGCAATAACATCCAGAAAATATACTTTTTTATCCTCCTTTAAGGCTCTTCTTCTTCTTAGAATTGACATGTAATAACGTCCAGAAAACAGACTTTTAACCCCCTTTAAGGCTCCTCTTCTTAGAAATGACATGTTTAATTACATCCACAGAACAGACTTTAGGGCTCCTCTTTTTCTTAAATTGACTTTTAACCCCTTTAAGGCTCCTCTTTTTCTTAGAATTGACATGTAAGAACATCCAGAAAACCGACTTCTTGCCCCCTTTAAGGCTCCTCTTCTTCTTAAGTAAAAACGTCCAGAAAACAGACTTTTAACCCCTTTAAGGCTCCTCTTCTTCTTAGAATTGACATGTAATAACGTCCAGAAAACAGACTTTTAACCCCCTTTAGGGCTCTTCTTCTTAGAATTGACATGTAAGAACGTCCAGAAAACAGACTTTTAGCCCCCTTTAAGGCTCCTCTTCTTAGAAATGACATGTTAATTACATCCACAGAACAGACTTTAGGGCTCCTCTTTTTCTTAAATTGACTTTTAACCCCTATAAGGCTCCTCTTTTTCTTAGAATTGACATGTAAAAACATCCAGAAAACAGACATTTAGCCCCCTTTAAGGCTCCTCTTCTTCTTAAGTAAAAACGTCCAGAAAACAGACTTTTAACCATCTTTAAGGCTCCTCTTCTTCTTAGAATTGACATGTAATAACATCCAGAAAACAGACTTTTAGCACCTTTTAAGGCTCCTCTTCTTTTTAGAAATTACAAGCAATAACATCCAGAAAATATACTTTTTTTTATATCCTCCTTTAAGGCTCCTCTTCTTCTTAGAATTGACATGTAATAACGTCCAGAAAACAGACTTTCAACCCCCTTTAAGGCTCTTCTTCTTCTTAGAATTGACATGTAATAACATCCAGAAAACACTTTTAACCCCCTTTAAGGCTCCTCTTCTTAGAATTGACATGTTAATTACATCCAGAGAACAGACTAAGGCTCCTCTTTTTTTTAAATCTGACATGTAATAACGTCCAGAAAACAGACTTTTAACCCCCTTTAAGGCTCCTCTTCTTAGAATTGACATGTAATAACATCCAGAGAACATACTTTTAACCCCCTTTAAGGCTCCTCTTAGAATTGACATGTAACAACATCCAGAAAACAGACTTTCTTAAATTTGACATGTAATAACATCCAGAAAACAGACTTTTAGCCCCCTGTAAGGCTTCTCTTCTTTTTAGAAATGACAAGCAATAACATCCAGAAAAAAATACTTTTTTTATGTCCTCCTTTAAGGCTCCTCTTCTTCTTAGAATTGACATGTAATAACATCCAGAAAACAGACTTTTAACCTCTTTGAAGTCTCCTCTTCTTCTTAGATTTGGCAAGTAAAAACGTCCAGAAAACAGACTTTTTACTCCTTCAAAGCTCCTCTTCTTCTTATACTTGACATGTAATAACATCCAGAAAACAGACTTTTAGCCCTCTTTAAGGCTCCTCTTCTTAGAATTGAAATATAATAACGTCCAGAAAACAGAATTTTAACCCCCTTGAAGTCTCCTCTTCTTAGATTTGGCAAGTAAAAACGTCCAGAAAACAGACTTTTTACTTCTTTAAAGCTCCTCTTCTTCTTAGAATTGACATGTAATAACATCCAGAAAACAGACTTTGAGCCCTCTTTAAGGCTCCTCTTCTTCTTAGAATTGACATGTAATAACGTCCAGAAAGACTCTTAGCCCCGTTTAGGGCTCCCCTTCTTCTTAGAATCTACATGTAATAATGTCCAGAAAACCGACTTTTAGCCCCCTTTAAGGCTCCTCTTCTTAAAAATGACATGTTAATTACATCCACAGAACAGACTTTAAGGCTCCTCTTTTTCTTAAATTGACTTTTAACCCCCTTTAAGGCTCCTCTTCTTAGAAATGACATGTTAATTACATCCACAGAACAGACTTTAGGGCTCCTCTTTTTCTTAAATTGACTTTGGACCCCTATAAGGCTCCTTTTCTTCTTAGAATTGACATATAACAACATCCAGAAAACAGACTTTTAGCCCCTTTTAAGGCTCCTCTTCTTTTTAGAAATGACAAGCAATAACATCCACAAAATATACTTTTTTTTATCCTCCTTTAGGGCTCCTCTTCTTAGAATTGACATGTAATAACGTCCAGAAAACAGACTTTTAGCCCCCTTTAAGGCTCCTCTTCTTCTTAGAATTGACATATAACAACATCCAGAAAACAGACTTTTAGCCCCTTTTAAGGCTCCTCTTCTTAGAATTAAACATGGAAAAACATCCAGAAAAACACTTTCAGCACCATTAAAGGCTCCTCTTCTTAAATTTGACATGTAATAACATCCAGAAAACAGACTTTTAGCCCACTTTAAGGCTCCTCTTCTTCTTAGAATTGACATATAACAACATCCAGAAAACAGACTTTTAGCCCCTTTTAAGGCTCCTCTTCTTTTTAGAAATGACAAGCAATAACATCCACAAAATATACTTTTTTTATCCTCCTTTAGGGCTCCTCTTCTTAGAATTGACACGTAATAACGTCCAGAAAAAACACTTTTAGCACCATTAAAGGCTCCTCTTCTTATACTTAACATGTAATAACATCCAGAAAACAGACTTTTAACCCCCTTGAAGTCTCCTCTTCTTCTTAGATTTGGCAAGGAAAAACGTCCAGAAAACAGACTTTTAGCCCCCTTTAAGGCTCCTCTTCTTAGAATTGACATGTTAATTACACCCAGAGAACTAACTTTAAGGCTCCTCTTTTTCTTAAATGTGACATGTAATAACATCCAGAAAACAGACTTTTTGCCCCCTTTAAAGCTCCTCTTCTTAGAATTGACATATAACAACATCCAGAAAACAGACTTTTAGCCCCTTTTAAGGCTCCTCTTCTTTTTAGAAATGACAAGCAATAACATCCAGAAAATTTACTTTTTTTATCCTGTTTTAAGGCTCCTCTTCTTCTTAGAATTGACATGTAATAACATCCAGAAAACATACTTTTAGCCCCCTTTTAAGACTCCTCTTCTTTTTAGAAATGACAAGCAATAACATCCACAAAATATACTTTTTTTTAGCTCCCTTAAAGGCTCCTCTTCTTAGAATTAAACATGGAAAAAAGTCCAGAAAAAACACTTTCAGCACCATTAAAGGCTCCTCTTCTTATATTTGACATGTAATAACGTCCAGAAAACAGACTTTTTGCCCCCTTTTAAGACTCCTCTTCTTTTTAGAAATGACAAGCAATAACATCCACAAAATATACTTTTTTTTATCCTCCTTTAGGGCTCCTCTTCTTAGAATTGACATGTAATAACGTCCAGAAAACAGACTTTTAGCCCCCTTTAAGGCTCCTCTTCTTAGAATTAAACATGGAAAAACGTCCAGAAAAAACACTTTCAGCACCATTAAAGGCTCCTCTTCTTATATTTGACATGTAATAACATCCAGAAAACAGACTTTTAGCCCACTTTAAGGCTCCTCTTCTTCTTAGAATTGACATGTAATAACGTCCAGAAAACAGACTTTTTGCCCCCTTTTAAGACTCCTCTTCTTTTTAGAAATGACAAGCAATAACATCCAGAAAATATACTTTTTTTATATCCTCCTTTAAGGCTCCTCTTCTTCTTAGAATTGACATGTAATAACGTCCAGAAAACAGACTTTTAGCCCCCTTTAAGGCTCCTCTTCTTAGAATTAAACATGGAAAAACGTCCAGAAAAAACACTTTCAGCACCATTAAAGGCTCCTCTTCTTATATTTGACATGTAATAACATCCAGAAAACAGACTTTTAGCCCACTTTAAGGCTCCTCTTCTTCTTAGAATTGACATGTAATAACGTCTAGAAAACAGACTTTTAGCCCCCTTTAAGGCTCCTCTTCTTCTTAGAATTGACATGTAATAACATCCAGAAAACAGACTTTTAACCCCCTTGAAGTCTTCTCTTCTTCTTAGATTTGGCAAGTAAAAACGTCCAGAAAACAGACTTTTTACTTCTTTAAAGCTCCTCTTCTTCTTAGAATTGACATGTAATAACATCCAGAAAACAGACTTTTAGCCCTCTCTAAGGCTCCTCTTCTTCTTAGAATCTACATGTAATAATGTCCAGAAAACCAACATTTAGCCCCCTTTAAGGCTCCTCTTCTTCAACCGATCCCTGTTGCAGTCCGGGGATCAACTTAAGGATGTTTTTCCGAACGTTGGTCCGTCTGCCTTTCCTGGGCAGGGTGCCGAACAAAGAAAAGATCCTGGTTTCGTTCCACGTTGGCGACTGGGAGCTGAGGCTGCTGTTGCTGCTGCTGGCCAGGCTGGAGCTGCTGGAATGGCCGGCGATGTGTTGCGAATGGTTGCCGCTGGTTACCGAGAACTTCCGGGAGAAGAAGTGCTCCTCCTGGCTGCCGCTGGCTGCGCTGCAGGGGCTGGGCGAGCTGGGATCGCCGAAGACGCTGCCCTGGTCGCTGTCGTCCGTCAGCCCGCTCCTGCAGCTGCTGTCGCTGGAGAAGCGGAGGCTGAGGAAGTCTGCGGGGACTTCGGAGGAATCGGTTGAGAGGTTGTTTTCTTTCGGGTGACCTGCGGACAAAAGAGTCCCTGTGAGTAAAAACGCAACAGGGGGAACTCCATCTCACATATCGTGAATACAGACAGCGCTTCACTTTTTCCACATTTTGTTGTGTTACTACCAGTGTTGTAACCATACTAAAATTATTTTTATACTTTTTAGTACCGTATTTTTCGGACTATAAGTCGACGTTTTTTTCATAGTTTGGTTCAAATCCAGGCTCGGGATCTTTCTGTGTGGAGTTTGCATGTTCTCCCCGTGAATGCGTGGGTTCCCTCCGGGTACTCCGGCTTCCTCCCACTTCCAAAGACATGCACCTGGGGATAGGTTGATTGGCAACACTAAATTGGCCCTAGTGTGTGAATGTGAGTGTGAATGTTGTCTGTCTATTTGTGTTGGCCCTGCGATGAGGTGGCGACTCGTCCAGGGTGTACCCCGCCTTCCGCCCGATTGTAGCTGACATAGGCGCCAGCGCCCCCCGCGACCCCGAAAGGGAATAAGCGGTAGAAAATGGATGGATGGATGGACTTTTTAGTACCGTATTTTTCGGACTATAAGTCGACGTTTTTTTCATAGTTTGGCCGTGGGTGCGACGTATACTCCGGAGCGACTTAGGTGTGAAATTATTTACACATTACCGTAAAATATCAAATAATATCATCTCAATCGCGCGAGCGACAAAGAAAATGTCAGCAATTGTCACTCACACGCCAACCAATAAGAATTCGGCGGGGGGGCGGGTCATGGCAGAAGTGCATTGTGGGTCATGATATGCTAACTGCTATATGCTATACGCTACTGCCGGAGCTATTAAAATGGATCACATCAACATTGGCGGTAACTTACAAAAACTGAGAAGGACTGAACTAAAATGGCACCGAAAACGAAATCCATCCATTCATCATCTTCCGCTTATCCGAGGTCGGGTCGCGGGGGCAGCAGCCTAAGCAGGGATACCCAGATTTCCCTCTCCCCAGCCACTTCGTCCAGCTCTTCCCGGGGGATCCCGAGGCGTTCCCAGGCCAGCCGGGAGACATAGTCTTCCCAACGTGTCCTGGGTTTTCCCCGTGTCCTCCTACCGGTGCCCTAAACACCTCCCTAGGGAGGCGTTCGGGTGGCATCCTGACCAGATGCCCGAGCCACCTCATCTGGCTCCTCTCCATGTGGAGGAGCAGCGGCTTTACTTTGAGTTCCTCCCGGATGGCAGAGCTTCTCACCCTATCTCTAAGGGAGAGACCCAAACTCATTTGGGCCGCTTGTACCCGTGATCTTATCCTTTCGGTCATGACCCAAAGCTCATGACCATAGGTGAGGATGGGAATGTAGATCGACCGGTAAATTGAGAGCTTTGCCTTCCGGCTCAGCTCCTTCTTCACCACAACGGATCGATACAAGGTCCACATTACTGAAGACGCCGCACCGATCCGCCTGTCGACCTCATCATCCACTCTTCCCTCACTCGTGAACAAGACTCCGAGGTACTTGAACTCCTCCACTTGGGGCAGGGTCTCCTCCCCAACCCGGAGATGGCACTCCACCCTTTTCCGGGCGAGAACCATGGACTCGGACTTGGAGGTGCTGATTCTCATTCCGGTCGCTTCACACTCGGCTGCGAACTGATCCAGTTAGAACTGAAAACGAAATCATATACTGCAGATTACAAGCTGGACATAGTGAAATATGCTGCAGAGAACAGCAATCCAGCAGCGGGGCGCATACCAGAGGCGACACCGAGGAAGAAGATTTCATCGGATTTAGCGATCGGGAGTGACAGATAGTTTGGTAAACGTATAGCATGTTCTATATGTTGTAGTTATTTGAATGACTCTTACCATAGGCATGTTCTCAGTTGGTTATTTATGCCTCATATAACCTACACTTATTCAGCCTGTTCTTCACTATTCTTTATTCATTTTAAATTGCCTTTCAAATGTCTATTCTTGGTGTTGGGTTTTATCAAATAAATTTCCCCCCAAAAATGCGACTTATACATATATGTTTTTTTCCTTCTTTATTGTGCATTTTCGGCCATACTCGGCAGCGATTTATACTCCGAAAAATACGGTACTTTTCTAAATAAGGACCACAAACAAATGTCATTATTGTAGGGGTGTAACAGTACACAAAAATTTCGGTTCGGTACGTACCTTGGTTTAGAGGTCACAGTTCGGTTCATTCTCGGTACAGTAAGCAAACAACAAAATAAATAAATGTTTTGGGTAATTTATTTACCAAATTTGTAAACAATGGCATACATACATATACACACAGGGTCTATTGCCAGGGTTAATGTGGTCAACATGTATAAAATAAAAACTAAATAAGATAAGGCTTCTTAACAAAACCTTTCTACATATAAAGTGCTTTTTTTGATTGATTGATTGATTGAGACTTTTATTAGTAGATTGCACAGTACAGTACATATTCCGTACAATTGACCACTAAATGGTAACACCCCAATACGTTTTTCAACTTGTTTAAGTCGGGGTCCACCTTCATCAACATTAAACTGCCTCCAGTTGTTGCTCAGATGAAATAAAATGACAAAACTTTTCTTCTACATATAAAATACAACATTAAACAGTTTCAAGTCAACTCAGCCTCAGATTAACTCCCCCCAGCCTGGCTAACTTGGTAGTAACAGGATATATGGGTTTATTGTTCTTCCACCATAGAAGTGGGTCAAAATCTAGTTTTAATGCAATACAGCAACCGCCCGCGACCCCGAACGGGACAAGCGGTAGAAATGGATAGATGGATGGTCTTAAATGTGCCGCTATAAAACCATTTGTTATTGCTTTAGCCCTGCCGAGGAGAAACTGTTTGAATGCGGTGTTTGCACCACGCTCCTCTTTCTCTTCCTTAGAGCGAGCTTGACTTTGGGGTGGTGCCGCTTCAAAGGGGTTAGCATGTTTGACGTGTTGGCAGAAGCATACCCTGCTGCTGCTGCTGAACAATGTCGGCAAACCTCCGTCCTCCATTATTGTATCGCACCACGAAGCCGAAATGTTCCCAAAGGGGAGATGTTAACGAGGCAGGAAAGTCTTACAGCTCTGGCTTTTACATGTTGTCCTAGCCCGGTCGGTGCTAGCCTGCCATGTGTTTCCACACAAACATAATATGTTTGTGTGGAAACTCGTTCAGTACGCCTCCGAACCGAAACAGTTCAATACAAATACACGTACCGTTACACCCATACATTATTGGCTTTATTTTAACAAAGAAATCTTTGGATCCATTACATTTATTATTGAGAGTTTGTCCTTAAATAAAATAGTGAACATACTAGACAACTTGTCTTTTAGTAGTAAATAAACAAACAAGGGCTCCTACTTAGTCTGTTGACATATGCAGTAACATAATGTGTCATTTATCTACCTATTATTTTGTCAACATTATTAAGTACAAGTGGTAGAAAATAAATGATTAATCTACTTGTTCATTTACTGTTAATATCAGGAAATTTAGCTGAAGTGCACCAATTTTGTCAAGAGAACAGTGGTCAGAAACTCAACCAGAAGCTTGCGAGAAGCTTGTGGATGACTACCAAAAGTGCATTATTGCAGTGAAACTTGCCAAGGGAAATGTAAGCAAATGTTAACATTGCTGTATGTATACTTTTGACCCAGCAGATGTTCTCTCATGTTCAGTAGACCCATGATAAATTCGTAAAAGAACCAAACTTCATGATTTTTTTTTGTGACCAACAAGTATGTGCTCCAATCACTCTATCACAACAAAATAAGACAGCCATGAAATTAAGTTCTTTACAAGTGTACACTTTTAATTGCGACTGTACATGCAATTTTTTTGTTTTAATAAATGTGCAACTATTCAAAAAATACAACTTTTCACACTGTAAGGCAGGGGTGCCCAAACTTTTTCTGCAGGCGAGCTACTTTTCAATGGACCAACTCGAGGGGATCTACCTCATTTCTATATATCATTTATATTTATTTATTTATGAAAGAGATATTTTTGTAAACAAGTTAGATGTGTTTAATGATAATACAAGCATGTGTAACACATATAGATGTCTTTCTTTCACAAAGACAAGAATATAAGTTGGTGTATTACCTGATTCTGATGACTTGCATTGATTGGAATCAGACAGTAATGATGATAACGCCCACATTTTCAAATGGAGGAGAAAAAAAGTTGTCCTTTCTGTACAATACCACATGAAAGTGGTTGGTTTTTGGCATCTAATTCATCCAGCTTCCATACACTTTACAAGAAAAACATTGGCGGCAAATTCCGTAGCTTGCTTGATTGACATTCACGGCACCCGAGGGTCTTGTGAGATGACGCTGGCTGCTGCCAGTTCATTATTATGAAAAAATGACAGAGAGGAAGGCGAGAAACACTTTTTATTTCAACAGACTTTCGCGCCGTCCCTTCCGCCAAAACTCTAAAGGCCGACTGCACATTTCCTGTCTTCACAATAAAAGCCCTGCTTCATGCTGCCTGCGCTAACAAAATAAGAGTCTCGGAAAGCTGGCGTGCACAAGTGATGTGCACGCCAGCTTTCTGAGGGATCGCTTGTGCACGCCAGTTTTCCGAGACTCTGTATTTAGTTAGCGCAGGCAGCATGAAGCAGGGCTTTTATTGTGAAGATAGGAAATGTGCAGTCGGCCTTTAGAGTTTTGACGGAAGGTACGGCGCGAGAGTCTGTTGAAATAAAAAGTGTTTCTCGCCTTCCTCTCGGTCATATTTTCATAATAATGATCTTGCAGCAGCCAGCGTCATCTCACAAGACCCTCCGGTACCGTGAATGTCATTTAAGTGACTTCTTGGTGAAGATTGATGATCACTCATTTTTAGGTGTATTTTTTTTAAAAGCCTGGCTGGAGATCGACTGACACACCCCCCGCGGTCGACTGGTAGCTCGCGATCGACGTAATGGGCACCCCTGCTGTAAGGTATTGTCTGTAGATATTTCTAGGACAAAAATGGATGTAACATAACTAAAGTGGAAAACGTGAAGAGCTGGGTTAACACTTTAACTTCAACTCGATTGTTTTTTCGTATCGACTTGTGAGAAAGGAAGTGCTGTGGTTTGACAGCTTGGGGCAAAGCGCTCACCTTGAAGTAGGCCTTGTTCCTGTAACGTAAGCGCTTGCAGCTCCACCAGTTTCTCACGCAATGATTGCTGCGCAGACAAAAACAAAACAACATGGCTTGTGGTCCTGCTTTTGAGCGTGATCATCAGACGCACCTTCAGCATTTTCACCCTCTTCTCCAGCTCAATCCACTTCACCACACTCCCGCACACGGTCTCCATCCTGGGATGGATGAAGAACACACACACACACACAGTGAGCGTCCTTCGTGGGTCGGGGCATTTGCATCGTAGGACGTTCGCTTACTTTAATCTATTGGTTGATTCTCTGATTAGATCCGCAATATGCTGATGAGAGCGTCCTTCAATGCTGGCCCCGTTGATGCTGATGATAACATCTCCTGCAAGAACAAGATAAGGAAACAGAAGTGAGAACAGGAAATGTAGAGCAATGATTAAGCTTCACACACACAAATGAGATCAAATACAACACAATAAATACATTTAATAAAGTCAAAAACAAATAAGGCAACAAGAGAAGTATCCCACACTTCTCTTTTGAAAAGTAAATATACAGCCAATATGGGCATCTACATCAACTATATGGTTTGCCTAAAAAGCTGGAAAAAAATAAAATAAATAAAAAAATACAACACAACAACAACTCAGACTCCGCCAAGGGCAGGTTCTGCAACAAGCAGCAAGTCCTCAGACAAGAACGAGGCAGTAGATAGAATGAAAAGACAACTAGAGATGGGCGATATATCGAAAATACTCGATGTATCGCGAGTTTGTCTCGATATAGAAAGACTACATCGTGATATTTGAGTATACGTTCTCACACAGTTGCTTTTAGCTACGGGCATTTACACTGCAGGCTTTTCTGCCCACTCTTTCTTGTCTCTGTTTCTCACAGAGACATACCATCAATCAATCAATCAATGTTTATTTATATAGCCCCAAATCACAAATGTCTCAAAGGACTGCACAAATCATTACGACTACAACATCCTCGGAAGAACCCACAAAAGGGCAAGGAAAACTCACACCCAGTGGGGAGGGAGAATTCACATCCAGTGGGACGCCAGTGACAATGCTGACTATGAGAAACCTTGGAGAGGACCTCAGATGTGGGCAACCCCTCCCCCTCTAGGGGACCGAAAGCAATGGATGTCGAGCGGGTCTAACATGATACTGTGAAAGTTCAATCCATAGTGGCTCCAACACAGCCGCGAGAGTTCAGTTCAAAGCGGATCCAAGACAGCAGCGAGAGTCCCGTCCACAGGAGACCATCTCAAGCGGAGGCGGATCAGCAGCGTAGAGATGTCCCCAACCGATACAGGCGAGCAGTCCATCCTGGGTCTCGACTCTGGACAGCCAGTACTTCATCCATGGTCATCGGACCGGACCCCCTCCACAAGGGAAGGGGGGACATAGGAGAAAGAAAAGAAGCGGCAGATCAACTGGTCTAAAAAGGAGGTCTATTTAAAGGCTAAAGTATACAGATGAGTTTTAAGGTGAGACTTAAATGCTTCGATTACAAGCGCACCTTCTTACATATAGAGATATACAATTTCATACACCCTCACGGAGCAGACGGGTAGCGGCATGGGTAACGTTAGCTGTGGTGCGAGTGGTAATACAAAAGAAAGAAGGTGCGATTCTTGTAACAAATGAAGGAAGAATTAATTCCCAAGAAAAACAGCACGGGGTCCATCGTCTGGCGGTGGTTTGGCTTCAAGCGGGAATATGTTGAACAGACAACAGTAATATGTCAAGTATGCGGCAGCTCTACTAATGTAGTATCATTTGAAAAGTCACCCACTAGAGCAGGGGTCGGGAACCTTTTTGGCTGAGAGAGCCAAAAAGCCAAATATTTTAAAATGTGTTTCCGTAAGAGTCATATATTTTTTAACACTTAACACAACTAAACACGTGCATTTTTAAGTAATATCATCGATTCTAGAGTATTATTGATCTCTTATTCTTTGTAATAACATTGTTATTCTGAAGCTAACTGTGGAGGGGGCGTGGCCTGCGGGCCTACAGCGAACTGGGGCGTGCCAGGACCGGACTCGAAATCAGCGACAGGTGCGCAGCCAGGAGGAGGGACGGGGGTAAGGCGGGAGCCAGAGCGCGAGCAAGAACGAAAGAGAAAAATACAATTACTGGAAAGCAACCGAGAGACTTATTGAAAAATATAACAATATTGTAACCCTGAAACAGGCTCTCATGTCGGTGTTTGGGGGTCTGAAGAACCCCCAGGAGGGCGGGCCCCACACTAACCAATAATAAATGAATAACTTCATACCATTAACGCAACTTCTTGAACAGGTGCGGTAGAAAACAGATGGATGGATTAAAAATGCATGAGAATTTTTGATGTTTTGAACGTTATTTTTAACACTGTGATTACAAGTGGAATAATTCATTACTTACCGGGTTAAGCAATTTCAGCTCAGATTTATCTGAGAGCCAGATGCAGTCATCAAAAGAGCCATAGGTTCCCTACCCCTGCACTAGAGAATGATGTGTGCTTGAAAGTCTGCATTTCAACATCTCCGTTTGGTGCCACACCAACAAAATTCCAAAGCAACCATTTACCCATCAACACCGTATGAAAAAAAAAAGTCAACAACAGGAGATAACGTTCGCAGAAACCTACCACATAACGAAGGACATACACAATTTTATTTCATATTATGTGCTTGAAAGTCTGCATTTCAACATCTCCGTTTGGTGCCACACCAACAAAATTCCGAAGCAACCATTTCCACATCAACACCGTATGAAAAAAAATAGTCAACAACAGGAGATAACGTTCGCAGAAACCTACCACATAACGAAGGACATACACAATTTTATTTCATATTATACGGCTCATTTTTATTTGACACTTATTAAAATATCTTGTGTGACATCATGCACAAAAGTGCACTTTGTTTCAAATTATTGTAGTAGCGTCCTGTTCAAAAAGTGCACTTTCATTTATTGTTGTTTTGATATGTCATCTTAGTGACATCATGCACAAAAGTGCACTCATAGCTTGTTAAAAAATGTCTCTGACAATCTTGCACTTTCTGTTTTGAAATGACATGAATGTTTGTGCCACTGCTTAATAATTGTTTAATAAATACACTTTTGGTCAATTGACTTAGTTGTGATTTCCCTCTGCATGAAAGTTTAAAATGAGCATATATTAATGCAGTATGAACAAGAATGTTTTAATGTAGACACATAGAATCATCATACTGCTGGGATTATATGCATCAAGTGTTCATTCAAGATAAATCCAAAATATTGTGATATATATTGTGTATTGTGACATGGCCTAAGACTATCGAGATAATAACAAAAGGCCATATCGCCCAGCTCTACTTACAACCATTGTTGGCATCAAGTTCCAACACAGGAGGGGAGTTGGGTATGAGACAAAAGTGACACCTTTAACACGCGTGTTACAACTAGAGATGTTTCCATCCTTATTATGGGACTGGACCAGGACAATATTTACCATCATGGATCAACTGATGAGCTGCCGAGCCCAGTCGATGTTTACCACAGCTGTGTCCCAGTGACCCGACCCGACCTCGGATAAGCGGAAGAAGATGGATGGATGATTGGACGTTATTATTAATTAGTATTAACATATATAACATGTCCTTAATATTTGCACATTTTGTATATCGCTGTTCGCAGGTATATATTGGATATACTAATGTTACAACCACATCGCAGACATGCTGACAACGCTCCAGACAATGTTTACATCAAAACACCTGGTTTTGGCAGCACTGTGATCAAAGTCTTTTTTTGGTGGCCGAATTTTCAGCGCATCACTTGTCAATAGTGCGCAAATAATATGCTATATATACACGTCCATTCATACTGTAACGACCTTCTGGACATAATGTTTATGTTTGTGTGGTTTTGATTTGATGTTAATTTTTCCGATGATACCAAAGACACCGTCCGTGCCTAAAAGCGGCCCGGCAAAGAATGCAGAATTGTGGTAGTGTGTCAGGGAAAGCACGGAGAAGAAAGTGTTTGTTGGAATTGTGCCAGCTGTTACAAGATTGGTAATAAAAGTTAAAAATAACGTCAGACTCTGTGTGACTTCTTCTGGAGGCTACAATACATATTACTTCTCATGTTCTTATTTTTTTTGTCCTGTCCAGCTACTCTGGCACATCATATAGTTGATGTAGATGCCTATATTTGCTGTACATATTTACTTTACAACATTTATAAAGGATACTTCCCTTGTTGCCTTATTTGTATTTAACTATTATTTGTGGGTTGTTTTTGTTATCGTTTAAAAACTCGGGGATTAAGTCTCTAGATACAGAAATGCTTTGTGGGTAAAACTGAAATGATTAAAATATAAGTGTTGCTTTTGTTTAGTTAGCGTGCATTAGAAACTTTATTTTGTTTAAAAAAAAAAAATGGTATGAAGCATTCAATACCGCATATTTATTAACACATCACCTGACAACTATAGTAACACATTCTACATTTATGAAGATAAGCTTCATAAAATTATGTTTTTGTGTTTACTTTAGTTACTTGCTACAAAAAAAATTGTATTATATAACCTATTGTCAAAGTATCGAATCGGAATTTTAAATCAGATTAGATCAAAGGCCATATAAGTGTTTAAAGAAGTTTACAAGGTTATTTGTATTTTCCCATAATTTCCAGGACAACTGTGCTTGGATGTGGTGAATGATATCAATAAGTGCTTGAGACATGAGCCTTTACACATATGTTCCTTTTGACTGTACATATACTGTAAATGTATAATGTATTTATATTATTCCCATGTGAATAATGCTGTATAATAGATTGTATTTTTATTATTCACATGTAAATCAGCACCTCCAAGTCCGAGTCCATGGTTCTCGCCCGGAAAAGGGTGGAGTGCCATCTCCGGGTTGGGGAGGAGACCCTGCCCCAAGTGGAGGAGTTCAAGTACCTAGGAGTCTTGTTCACGAGTGAGGGAAGAGTGGATCGTGAGATCGACAGGCGGATCGGTGCGGCGTCTTCAGTAATGCGGACGTTGTACTGATCCGTTGTGGTGAAGAAGGAGCTGAGCCGGAAGGCAAAGCTCTCAATTTACCGGTCGATCTACGTTCCCATCCTCACCTATGGTCATGAGCTTTAGGTCATGACCGAAAGGATAAGATCACGAGTACAAGTGGCCGAAATGAGTTTCCTCCGCCGTGTGGCGGGGCTCTCCCTTAGAGATAGGGTGAGAAGCTCTGCCATCCGGGAGGAACTCAAAGTAAAGCCGCTGCTCCTCCACATGGAGAGGAGCCAGATGAGGTGGTTCGGGCATCTGGTCAGGATGCCACCCGAACGCCTCCCTAGGGAGGTGTTTAGGGCACGTCCAACCGGTAGGAGGCCACGGGGAAGACCCAGGACACGTTGGGAAGACTATGTCTCCCAGCTGGCCTGGGAACGCCTCGGGATCCCCCGGGAAGAGCTAGACGAAGTGGCTGGGGAGAGGGAAGTCTGGGTTTCCCTGCTTAGGCTGTTGCCCCCGCGACCCGACCTCGGATAAGCGGAAGATGATGGATGGATGGATGTAAATGATGCTGTATAATAGACTGTATTTATATTATTCACATGTGAATGATGTTATATAATAGACTGTTTTTATACAAACCCCGTTTCCATACGAGTTGGGAAATTGAGTTAGATGTAAATATAGATGGAATACAATGATTTGCAAATCCTTTTCAACCCATATTCAGTTGAATGCACTACAAAGACAACATATTTGAGGGATCAAAGGTCCGTAATATCATCGCTTACGTGCAGTGATTTCTCCAGATTCTCTGAACCTTTGGATGATTTTACGGACCGTAGATGGTAAAATCCCTAAATTCCTTGCAATTGCTCGTTGAGAAATGTTCTAAAACTGTTAAACAATTTGCTTAAAAATTGGTGACCCTCGCCCCATCCTTGTTTCTGAATTACTTAGCATTTTATGGAAGCTGCTTTTATACCCAATCATGGCACCCACCTGTTCCCAATTAGCCTGCACACCTGTGGGATGTTCCAAATAAGTGTCTGATGAGTATTTCTCAACTTTATCAGTATTTATTGCCACCTTTCCCAACGTCTGTGTCACGTGTTGCTTGCATCAAATTCTAAAGTTAATTATTATTTGCAAAAAAAATGTTTATCATTCTGGACATCAAATACGTTGTCTTTGTAGCATATTCAACTGAATATGGGTTGAAAATGATTTGCAATTATTTGTATTCCGTTTATATTTACATCTAACACAATTTCCCAACTCACATGGAAATGGGGTTTGTATTATTCACATGTGAATAATGCTGTATAATAGACTGTATTTGTATTATTCACATGTAAAGAATGCCTAAGTGTTTATTGTCTATTGTGAGTGAACTGTGGTGCTGAATTTCCCCCAGGGATCAATAAAGTACTTTGTATTCTATTCTATCTAAATAGGGTTGGGCGACAAAACAATATCCATACATATTCTGTTAGACATGTTATCAATATCAACCAAAACTGTGTTGGATAAATGCTCAATATATATTTTTTTCTTAGTCAGAAGAAACAGGAAGTGGCAAAGAAAGGTTGTTTGGATGATGTGATCACTGATCAGTGGGAGTGACATGCTGGCAGCTAATCAGGAAACAGTATCAACTATCACCTTTGGTTGCAACGTCTTGTTGTCTCGCGCTTTACTCTTTGCCTGGAGTGCCAAGACAAACTAAAAATGAGTGCTGCAGAGCTAATAAATTGCCGATACAACAGGGAAAGTGCTCAGCTCACCCTTGAGCAGCGCGGACACTGAACCAGCAGAAAATAGTTTTCTCCTCAGGTTTCTCTAGACCAGGGGTGCCCATTACGTCGATCGTGAGCTACCGGTCGATTGCGGAGGGTGTGTTAGTCGATCGCCAGCCAGGCATTTAAAAACTTAGACCTAAAAATTAGCGATCATCAATTTTCACCAAGACGTCACTTTTGTCCCTTGATTGACTTGATTGACATTCACGACACCTGAGGGTCTTGTGAGATGACACTGGCTGCTGCGAGCTCATTATTAAGAAAAAGTGATAGACAGGAAGGCGAGAAACAATTTTTACTTTAACACAACCGCGCCCTACCTGCTGTCAAAACTCTAAAGACCGACTGCACAGTTCCTATCTTCACAATAAAAGCGCTGCTTCCTCTTGCCTGCGCTAACAAAATAAGAGTCTCAGAAAGCTGGCGTGCACAAGCTAGCAAGCTAAGGAGCGAATGGATTTCTTGTAAAGTGTATAAAAACGAGTACAGAAGCTGGACAAATAAGATGCCAAAAACCAACCACTTTCATGTGGTACTGGACAGTAAGAAGGACTTTTGTTCTCCTCCATTTGAAAATGCCGACGTTATCCGCACTTCTGTCGGATTCCAATCAATGCAAGTCATCCGAATCAGGTAAAACTCCAACTTATATTCTTGTCTTCATGAAAGAAAGGACTCTATATGTGTAAAACTTTATCATTAAAAACCTTTAATATGTTAACAAAAACGTATGTTTCATAAATAAAAACATATAAATGATATACAGTATATGAATGAGGTAGATCCCCTCGACTTGGTCAATTGAAAAGTAACTTGCCTGCAGAAGAAGTGTGGGCACCCCCTATTTTCACACTTTGCAGTATATTGTTAAACTTTAATTAATACGACTTCTTGAACAGGTGCAGTAAAACCGGATGGATGGATTAAAATGCATGAGAATCTTTTATATTTTGAACGTTATTTTTGACAATGTGATTACCGGCGGAATTATTCATTACTTACCATGTTTAAAATGTCAGCTAAGATTTAGCCGAGAGCCAGGTGCAGTCATCAAAAGAGCCACAGGTACCCTACCCCTGCATTAGGTTCTAGAATCAAGCTCCTCATACATTGAAGAGAACCAACTGAAAGACACCCCCTCTAACTACAAATATTTTTTCCACACTTTATGTGAAACTTGCATTCAATTTGATACATGTTTTGTACTAAAATAAATTGAAGGCTAATAAATTAATACTTTTTTTTTTTTGTGCTAATAGCACATTTACATGATTGAAACATAAATGTACATATCTTACTGACACAGGATTCATTCTGCTTACCACAGTGCCCCACAGGGGAGACTTTTCTGAATTTCCGGGGGAAATTTGCCATTACATACAGTGACAGAGCAGGAAGTCGCTAGTTTTTGATGTATTACATTGTGCAAGAGCATCTAATGTTGTGTGTGGTGAGACCAGAAAGTGCCTTGAAACCAATCATGTATGAAATGTCTGTATGAGACAGTTACAGGAAGGGAGTGGTTCACCTGCAGTTAGGCCGGCGCTCTCTGCAGCACTGCTGTCTTCCACCCTGCTCACAAACGTGCACGCCTCCACTGCAGAGCTGCTCCGCAGCTGCAGGCCATGGGTCTGCAACAAGAGAAACCTTCATAAAAAACAAAGCGACGAGCCAAAAAATGCAGAATAAAAATTTTTATAATATTGATACCTGAACTTCAAACCCAAATGTTCCATTGTCTTCCTTTTCCAGGACAACTGTGCTTCTGTGCCACATATAGGATAAAAGGTGTCCTTTTATACACATTTTTTGTGAAAATGACCACACATCTATGAATTATGTAGTCATTTACCGTTGTGGATCAGAGTAGTCAACAAGGAGGTGTTTGGGCTGAAAAATATGACATGCAAAATCACTATAAGTACGTTGGTACAATCTAATGCAGCGGTCTCAACCCAATATCTCAAAAGTAGAGTAGCTCTACAAATAAATAAATAAATAATAAATGGGTTGTACTTGTATAGCGCTTTTCTACCTTCAAGGTACTCAAAGCGCTTTGACACTACTTCCACATTTACCCATTCACACACACATTCACACACTGATGGAGGGAGCTGCCATGCAAGGCGCCAACCAGCACCCATCAGGAGCAAGGGTGAAGTGTCTTGCTCAGGACACAACGGACGTGACGAGGATGGTACTAGGTGGGATTTGAACCAGGGACCCTCGGGTTGCGCACGGCCACTCTTCCACCGCGCCACGCCGTCCCTGTGTGTTCTATTAAACCACTGAAGGTAATATAAGCGCTGTGTTCTTGATATATATATATATTTTTTTAAATATTTTTAGTTTTTAAGAATTTAACTGTGAGGAAGTTTTAGGGTTAAAGTGAACTATTGTGTAACCATGTATGGCCAAGGGATGGGAATGTTACGACTCACGATTTGATTCTCGATTCAACACACAATTCCCGCAATATCATTTTGTTTACAAAATGATTAAAAAACCTTTTTAAAACAAGTTAAAAAGGTTACTCTTGGCTGCAGTTAATAAGCGTGAACATGACCAAAAAAATCATGAAAAATAAAATAGGTTCTTAATAAAATATATGTATTTATCTTTTTAATGTTTGTCTTTTAATTATGAATCAATTTAAAATCAGAATACATATTTGTGATTTGGATGTAAATATTTTTTTGAGCACTCTTAGTATTGCCCATTCTTGGTGTAACAATACAACACATCTTCTACTTTAACTTACATTTTTTTTCATAATACTCTTGGTATTTGTATAACTATTCAATTCATACATATTTAATGGTAAAATTAGCAGTAAATAGCATAAAGACAACGATTGCACTGTTTGAGTGGTGTTCCGCTTCCAAAAATGGAAAGTAACAATTGCAGTTATGATGAATAGCGATTAAATTTCGGAAGGTTAGTGTTACTGTTTCATATTTCAATTACCGTATTTTTCTAGCTATAACTCGCAGTTTTTTTTCATAGTTTGGCCGGGGGTGCGACATATACTCCGGAGCGACTTTTGTGTGAAATTATTAAAATGAAAATATCAAATATTATTATTTATCTCATTCGCGGACGAGACGAAGAAAATGTCAGCAATCGTCACACACACGTCAGCAAACGTCACATACACGTCAACCAATAAAAATTGGGTGGGGGAGGGTCATGGCAGAAGTGCATTGTGGGTCATGGAATGCTAACTGCTAGGGATGCACCGAAATGAAAATTTGTGGCCGAAGCCGAAACCGAATAAAATTTGAGCGCTTGGCCGAAGGCCGAATACCAAATACCGAATAATAAATGCAGTTTTTCACAACTTTTTTATATTGCATAAATAGCCTAGAATACATTTTTAGACATGTTTTCAAATAAAGTAAATTTTTATTGAATATTGACATTTTTTGATATTCCAGTAGCCTTTGCTTTTCAAAAAAAGCACAGTTTTTCATTTATATTAGGCCTACAAACAAAACATGCATTCCAAAAAAAAAATAAAGTGCATTAATGTGGATAAACCCACAACAAATGAATTATTGTCCTTTTGGCAAAAGTCTGCTTAGCCACAGTAGATATGCTAATAATGTAAACAGGAGGCTCAAGTAAATCTCAATAAGTGTGTGCTTGTAACCTCTTACACTTATACAGGTACACAACATATCCCAGGCCAGAACAGATTTGTCAATAACAGTACTTCAGCTTCAGAATAAAAAGAAGGAAACTAACTATGTATAAAACTATTTAAACTAAACACTGCACGTTGGTTGATTGAGTCACCGCGTCAAAAAATTCCGTCTTTGCGTCACACGCCACTATTCGGCCTTGCTTTTAACTCATTCCACCGAAGGCCGAATGTGGCTTTTTTTGCCATATTCGGCCAAATATATTCGGTTACCGATTAATCGGTGCATCCCTACTAACTGCTATATGCTATATGCTACTGCCGTAGCTATTAAGATGGATCATTTCATCGTTGGCGGTAACTTATAAAAACTGAGAAGGGCTGAACAAAAATGGCACCGAAAAAGAAATCATGTACTGCAGATTACACAATATCAAATAATATTATTTTTCGCATTCGCGGAAGAGACCAAGAAAATGTCAGCAATCGTCACACACACGTCAACCAATAAGAATTTAGCGGGGGAGGGTGATGGCAGAAGTGCATTGTGGGTCATGGAATGCTAACTGCTATATGCTACTGCCGTAGCTATTAAAATGGATCATTTCATCGTTGGCGGTAACTTATACAAATTGAGAAGGGCTGAACAAAAATGGCACCGAAAAGGAAATCATGTATTGCAGATTACAAACTGGACGTAGTGAAATATGCAGCAGAAAACGACAAGAGGAAACGAAATCGAGGAAGAAGATTTCATCGGATTTATTGATTAGGAGTGACAGATTGTTTGGTAAACGTATAGCATGTTCTATTTGTTATCGTTATTTGAATGACTCTTACCATAATATCTTAGGTTAACATACCAGGCACCTTCTCAGTTGGTTATTTATGCGTCATATAACGTACACTTATTCAGCCTGTTGTTCACTATTCTTTATTTTAAATTCCTTTTCAAATGTCTATTCTTGGTGTTGGATTTTGTCAAATAAATTTACCCAAAAAATGTGACTTATACTCCAGTGTGACTTATCTATGTTTTTTTCCTTATTTATTATTTATGCATTTTCGGCAGGTGCAACTTATACTCCGAAAAATACGGTATTAATATCAATTATTACCTCACATTGAAAGACTTGTTATACTGCTAATTTCTTAAAGAAACAGCTAGTGTGCTAATCCCTAGCTAATTTATAGAGCATCCTGAAAGTTTTCACAGCGCGTCACTTTTTCAGCATTTTGTTGTTACAGCCTTGTTCTAAAATGGAATAAAGGTATTTTTCTACACAAAATACCCCAAAATGATAATGTGAAAATGTTTTTAAAACGTTTTGAAAATGTATTTAAAAAAAAGTATTCACAGCCTTTGCTCAATTATTTGATGATGTACTTCTGGGCAGTAATTACAGCCTCAAGTGCTTTGCTTCAAAATGGTGTCTGGTGCCATTCATAATGTGCTACCACGATGTCATAAAAATAAGCAAATATTAGCCCCTCCACAGTGGAAGCGTTATTTTACATCCAAATCCGCAGTAGCGTTAACACAGCTATCAAATTATGCAATTTGTAGCTTACATAAATAAGATTTGTAGCCCCTCAAGTTGATGTTGGATATTTGTGACAAACACTTGTTGGTAAATGAGGGATTATATGCGGATTGATTTTTATTTTTTTTTGCTAAAATGTTACTTTATCAATTTTTACTCACCAAACTGTTTCAGATTAATAATATCGTGCCTGAATCTTATGGGCAACCACAAATTCCGAATCGAATCGTCGCCAAACCGAATCTTGGCACACATACTAAATGTGCCATTCAGAATGTGCTACCACAATGTCATAAAAATAAGCAAATATTAGCCCCGCTAAGTGTTATTTTATATCCAAATCCGCAGTAGCGTAAACACAGCTATCGAATTATGCAACTTGTAGCTTGTGTTACTTAAATACGATTTCAGGCCCCTCAAATTGTTGGGTAATTGTGGCAAACACTTGTTGGTAAATGAGGGATTATATGCAGATTGTTTTGTTTTTTTTGGAAAATTTTACTTTATCAATTTTTACTCACCAAAATGTTTCAGATTTATAATAATGCCAGAATCTTATCGGCAACCACAAATTACTGAATCAAATCGTCTTCAAACCGAATCTTTGAACACATACTAAATGCGCCATTAAGAAAGTGCTATCACAATGTCATAAAATAAGTAAATATTAGCCCCTCTAGAGTGGAAGTGTTGTTTTATATCCAAATCCGCAGAAGCGTAAACACAGCTATCGAATTTTGCAACTTGTAGCTTGTGTTACATAAATACGATTTCAGGCCCCCCAAATTGATGTTGGTTATTTGTGGCAAACACTAGTTGGTAAATGAGGGATTATATGCAGATTGTTGTTTTTTTTTGCCAAAATGTTACTTTATCAATTTTCACTCACCGAACTGTTTCAGATTAATAATATCGTGCCCGAATCTTATGGGCAACCACAAATTCCGAATCGAATCGTCGGCAAACCAAATCTTGGCACACATACTAAATGTGCCATTCAGAATGTGCTACCACAATGTCATAAAAATAAGCAAATATTAGCCCCGCTAAGTGTTATTTTATATCCAAATCCGCAGTAGCGTAAACACAGCTATCGAATTATGCAACTTGTAGCTTGTGTTACTTAAATACGATTTCAGGCCCCTCAAATTGTTGGGTAATTGTGGCAAACACTTGTTGGTAAATGAGGGATTATATGCAGATTGTTTTGGTTTTTTTGCTAAAATGCTACTTTATCAATTTTTACTCACCAAAATGTTTCAGATTTATAATAGTGCCAGAATCTTATCAGCAACCACAAATTACTGAATCAAATCTTCTTCAAACCGAATCTTTGCACACATACTAAATGCACCATTAAGAAAGTGCAATCACAATGTCATAAAAATAAGTAAATATTAGCCCCTCTAGAGTGGAAGCGTTGTTTTATATCCAAATCCGCAGAAGCGTAAACACAGCTATCGAATTTTGCAACTTGTAGCTTGTGTTACATAAATACGATTTCAGGCCCCCCAAATTGATGTTGGTTATTTGTGGCAAACACTAGTTGGTAAATGAGGGATTATATGCAGATTGTTGTTTTTTTTTTGCTAAAATGTTACTTTATCAATTTTCACTCACCGAACTGTTTCAGATTAATAATATCGTGCCCGAATCTTATGAGCAACCACAAATTCCGAATCGAATCGTCGGCAAACCAAATCTTGGCACACATACTAAATGTGCCATTCAGAATGTGCTACCACAATGTCATAAAAATAAGCAAATATTAGCCCCGCTAAGTGTTATTTTATATCCAAATCCGCAGTAGCGTAAACACAGCTATCGAATTATGCAACTTGTAGCTTGTGTTACTTAAATACGATTTCAGGCCCCTCAAATTGTTGGGTAATTGTGGCAAACACTTGTTGGTAAATAAGGGATTATATGCAGATTGTTTTTTGTTTTTTTTGCTAAAATGTTACTTATGTAAATTTTAACTCACCAAACTGTTTCAGATTTATAATAGTGCCAGAATCTTATCGGCAACCACAAATTACTGAATCAAATCTTCTTCAAACCGAATATTTGCACACATACATAATGTGCCATTAAGAAAGTGCTATCACATTGTCATAAAATAAGTAAATATTAGCCCCTCTAGAGTGGAAGTGTTGTTTTATATCCAAATCCGCAGTAACGTAAACACATTTATCGTGTTATGCAACTGGTAGCTTGTGTTACATAAATACGATTTCTAGCCCCTCAAGTTGATGTTGGGTATTTGTGGCAAACACTTGTAGGTAAATGAGGGATTATATGCAGATCGATTTTTTTTTTTTTTGTTAAAATGTTATTTTATCAATTTTTACCCACTGAACTGTTTCAGATTAATAATATCATGCCTGAATCTTATCGGCAACCACAAATTAACAAATAAAATTGTCATTAAACCAAATCTTTGCACACATACTTAATGTGCCATTCATAATGTGCAACCACAATGTCAGAAAAATAAGCAAATATTAGTCCCTATAAGCGTTATTTTATATCCAAATCCGCAGTAGCGTAAACACAGCTATCGAATTATGCAACTTGTAAATACGATTTCAGGCCCCCCAAATTGATGTTTGGTAATTGTGGCAAACACTTGTTGGTAAATGAGGGATTATATGCAGATTGTTTTGGTTTTTTTGCTAAAATGCTACTTTATCAATTTTTACTCACCAAAATGTTTCAGATGTATAATAGTGCCAGAATCTTATCAGCAACCACAAATTACTGAATCAAATCTTCTTCAAACCGAATCTTTGCACACATACTAAATGCACCATTAAGAAAGTGCTATCACATTGTCATAAAACAAGTAAATATTAGCCCCTCTAGAGTGGAAGTGTTTTATATCCAAATCCGCAGTAGCGTAAACACAGCTATCGAATTATGCAACTTGTAAATACGATTTCAGGCCCCCCAAATTGATGTTGGGTAATTGTCGCAAACACTTGTTGGTAAATAAGGGATTATATGCAGATTGTTTTTTGGTTTTTTTGCTAAAATGTTACTTATGTAAATTTTAACTCACCAAACTGTTTCAGATTTATAATAGTGCCTGAATCTTATCGGCAACCACAAATTACTGAATCAAATCGTCTTCAAACCGGATCTTTGCACACATACATAATGTGCCATTAAGAAAGTGCTATCACAATGTCATAAAAATAAGTAAATATTAGCCCCTCTAGAGTGGAAGTGTTTTTTTATATCCAAATCCGCAGTGACGTAAACACATTTATCGTGTTATGCAACTGGTAGCTTGTGTTACATAAATACGATTTCTAGACCCTCAAGTTGATGTTGGGTATTTGTGGCAAACACTAGTTGGTAAATGAGGGATTATATGCAGATTGTTTTTTTTTGTTGCAAAAATGTTACTTTATCAATTTTCACTCATCGAACTGTTTCAGATTAATAATATCGTGCCTGAATCTTATCGGCAAACACAAATTAACAAATCAAATTGTCATTAAACCAAATCTTTGCACCCATACTTAATGTGCCATTCATAATGTGCAACCACAATGTCAGAAAAATAAGCAAATATTAGCCCCTCTAAGCGTTATTTTATATCCAAATCTGCAGTAGCGTAAACACAGCTATCGAATTATGCAACCTGTAAATACGATTTCAGGCCCCCCAAATTGATGGTGGGTAATTGTGGTGAACACTTGTTGGTAAATAAGGGATTATATATGCAGATTGTTTTGTTTTTTTTGCTAAAATGTTACTTATATCAATTTTTACTCACCAAACTGTTTCAGATTTATAATAGTGCCAGAATCTTATCGGCAACCACAAATTACTGAATCAAATCGTCTTCAAGCCGAATCTTTGCACACATACTAAATGCGTCATTAAGAAAGTGCTATCAAAATGTCATAAAATAAGTAAATATTAGCCCCTCTAGAGTGGAAGTGTTATTTTATATCCAAATCCGCAGAAGCGTAAACACAGCTATCGAATTTTGCCACTGGCAGCTCGTGTTACATAAATACGATTTCAGGCCCCCCAAATTGATGTTGGGTATTTGTGGCAAACACTAGTTGGTAAATGAGGGATTATATGCAGATTGTTTTTTTTTGTTGCAAAAATGTTACTTTATCAATTTTCACTCATCGAACTGTTTCAGATTAATAATATCGTGCCTGAATCTTATCGGCAAACACAAATTAACAAATCAAATTGTCATTAAACCAAATCTTTGCACCCATACTTAATGTGCCATTCATAATGTGCAACCACAATGTCAGAAAAATAAGCAAATATTAGCCCCTCTAAGCGTTATTTTATATCCAAATCTGCAGTAGCGTAAACACAGCTATCGAATTATGCAACTTGTAAATACGATTTCAGGCCCCCCAAATTGATGTTTGGTAATTGTGGCAAACACTTGTTGGTAAATAAGGGAATATATATGCAGATTGTTTTGTTTTTTTTGCTAAAATGTTACTTATATCAATTTTTACTCACCAAACTGTTTCAGATTTATAATAGTGCCTGAATCTTATCGGCAACCACAAATTACTGAATCAAATCGTCTTCAAGCCGAATCTTTGCACACATGCTAAATGCGCCATTAAGAAAGTGCTATCACATTGTCATAAAATAGGTAAATATTAGCCCCTGTAGAGTGGAAGCGTTATTTTATATCCAAATCCGCAGAAGCGTAAACACAGCTATCGAATTTTGCAACTTGTAGCTTGTGTTACATAAATACGATTTCAGGCCCCCCAAATTCCATCCATCCATCTTCTTCCGCTTATCCGAGGTCGGGTCGCGGGGGCAACAGCCTAAGAAGGGAAACCCAGACTTCCCTTTCCCCAGCCACTTCGTCTAGCTCTTCCCAGGGGATCCCGAGGCGTTCCCAGGCCAGCCGGGAGACATAGTCTTCCCAACATGTCCTGGGTCTTCCCCGTGGCCTCCTACCGGTTGGACGTGCCCTAAACACCTCCCTAGGGAGGTGTTCGGGTGGCATCCTGACCAGATGCCCAAACCACCTCATCTGGCTCCTCTCGATGTTCCAAATCCGCAGTAACGTAAACACATTTATCGTGTTATGCAACTCGTAGCTTGTGTTACATAAATACGATTTCTAGCCCCTCAAGTTGATGTTGGTTATTTGTGGAAAACACTTGTTGGTAAATGAAGAATTTAAATGCAGATTAGATGTTATTTTACTAAAAAGTTACTTAATCAATATTTACTCACCAAATTGTTTCAGAATAATAATATTATGCCTGAATCTTATCAGCAACCACAAATTCTGGATCGAATCGTTGCTAAAATGAATCGTTGCACACATACTAAATATGCCATTCAGAAAGTGCAAACACAATGTCATAAAAATAAGCAAATATTAGCCCCTTTAAGCGTTATTTTATATTCATATCTGCAGTAGCGTAAACACAGCTATCGAATTATGCAACTTGTAGCTTCCATCCATTCCTTTTTTCTACCGCTTATTCCCTTTGGGGTTGCGGGGGGCGCTGGTGCCTTACTCAGCTACAATCGGGCGGAAGGCGAGGTGCACCCTGGACAAGTCGCCTCTTCATCGCAAGGGCCAACACAGATAGACAGACAACATTCACACCCACATTCACACACTATAGCTACATAAATACGATTTCAGGCTGTTGTAAGCATTTCACCAATCTCGTGCACTTTGCAAATTATACGTCATTTCCATTGTGCGCAAGGAATTTGCATATCGCAAGACGAGATTTTGTGGATGGTTTAGTCAGTAACCCTACATTATTATAATTTATAAATAGTAACCCAAGTTGTGGTAGTAGTTTAGTCAGTTGTTTAGTTGTGGATGTACACTGTATAGTGCAGGGGTAGGGAACCTATGAATCGCGAGCCAGATGTGGCTCTTTTGATGACTGCATCTGGCTCTCGGCTAAATCTGAGCTGACACTTCTTAACACAATAAGTAATGAATAATTCCACTTGTAATCAGTGTTAAAAATAACGTTAAAAATCTAAAAATGCTCATGCATTTGAATCCATCCATCCTTTTTCCTACCGCACCTGTTCAAGAAGTTGCCTTTAAAGGTAAGAAATAATTTATTTATTATTGGTCAGTGTAGGGCTAGCCCTCTTGGGGGTTCTTCAACAAGGCCCAAGTGGGCCATTTACACACCTGTCGCTGATTTCGAGGCCGGTCCTGGCAACACCCCGCTTCGCTGCAGACCCGCAGGCCACGCCCCCTCCTAAGTTAGCTTCAGATTAACAACGTTATTACAAAGAATAAGAGACCTATTATACTCTAGAAATGTTGGTCTTAATTAAAAATCCACACTTTTAGTTGTGTTGAGTGTCAAAAATATATTATATGGCTCTTACGTAAATACATTTTAAAATATTTGGCTTCTTGGCTCTCTCAGCCAAAAAAGTTCCCGACCCCTGGTATAGTGGTTAGGGTTGGACTGATTTGAGGGCATATACTCAGTTATATTGTCCCGACTACAAATGAATAGATTTACATAAGTATTTAATCAATTATTTTGACACCAAAAACATGTATTTGCGCCCATTGATTTGCAAAATGTGCACCACACATTATTCAAATATATAGCTGGAAGCAATTTGCAAAAAGCTGTTGCACATTTTGCAAATTGCTCACATTGGTATTGTGCTTACAACAAGGCCCCTCAAATTGTTGGGTAATTGTGGCCAACACTTGTTGGTAAATGAGGGATTATATGCATCTTATGTAAGAATACTCGCAGATAAAGCCTCTGGTGTGACATTGTTTCACATCAAAATCACTTCTTTTTTAAAAATTCAGCTTTGTAGTTGTGTGAAAACAACTTAAAAGCACAGTTAGAACCCCCTTCTTCTGGTTTAAATGTAACTTAAAGATATTAGGTTTCACGCTTTGAGTCACTAGAGAAAAGCGCTATATAAATATAATTCACTTCATTCTTTTAAGTGGCCTATCCGTAAACTTGAACGTAAAGGAGCATCCTGATTTACAAGTTTATGTTAAAGTCATAGTTTTTTCAGGCTGTTGTAAGCATTTCACCAATCTCGCGCACTTTGCAAATTATACGTCATTTCCATTGTGCGCAAGCAATTTGCATATCGCAAGACGAGATTTAAGACAAGATTTTGTGGATGGTTTAGTCAGTAACCCTACATTATTATAATTTATAAATAGTAACCCAAGTTGTGGTAGTAGTTTAGTCAGTTGTTTAGTCGTGGATGTACACTGTATAGTGCAGGGGTAGGGAACCTATGGCTCGCGAGCCAGATGTGGCTCTTTTGATGACTGCATCTGGCTCTCGGCTAAATCTGAGCTGACACTTCTTAACACAATAAGTAATGAATAATTCCACTTGTAATCAGTGTTAAAAATAACGTTAAAAATCTAAAAATGCTCATGCATTTGAATCCATCCATCCTTTTTCCTACCGCACCTGTTCAAGAAGTTGCCTTTAAATGTAAGAAATAATTTATTTATTATTGGTCAGTGTAGGGCTAGCCCTCTTGGGGGTTCTTCAACAAGGCCCAAGTGGGCCATTTACACACCTGCCGCTGATTTCGAGGCCGGCCCTGGCAACACCCCGCTTCGCTGCAGACCCGCAGGCCACGCCCCCTCCTAAATTAGCTTCAAAATAACGTTATTGCAAAGAATAAGAGACCTATTATACTCTAGAAATGTTGGTCTTAATTAAAAATGCACACTTTTAGTTGTGTTCAGTGTCAAAAATATATTATATGGCTCTTACGTAAATACATTTTAAAATATTTGGCTTCTTGGCTCTCTCAGCCAAAAAAGTTCCCGACCCCTGGTATAGTGGTTAGGGTTGGACTGATTTGAGGGCATATACTCAGTTGTATTGTCCCGACTACAAATGAATAGATTTACATAAGTATTTAATCAATTATTTCACACCAAAAACATGTATTTGCGCCCATTGATTAGCAAAATGTGCACCACACATTATTCAAATATATAGCTGGAAGCAATTTGCAAAAAGCGGTTGCACATTTTGCAAATTGCTCACATTGGTACTGTGCTTACAACAAGGCCCCTCAAATTGTTGGGTAATGTGGCCAACACTTGTTGGTAAATGAGGGATTATATGCATCTTATGTAAGAATACTCGCAGATAAAGCCTCTGGTGTGACATTGTTTCACATCAAAATCACTTCTTTTTTAAAAATTCAGCTTTGTAGTTGTGTGAAAACAACTTAAAAGCACAGTTAGAACCCCCCTCTTCTGGTTTTAATGTAACTTAAAGATATTGGGTTTCACGCTTTGAGTCACTAGAGAAAAGCGCTATATAAATATAATTCACTTCATTCTTTTAAGTGGCCTATCCGTCAACTTGAACGTAAAGGAGCATCCTGATTTACAAGTTTATGTTAAAGTCATAGTTTTTTCAGGCTGTTGTAAGCATTTCACCAATCTCGCGCACTTTGCAAATTATACGTCATTTCCATTGTGCGCAAGCAATTTGCATATCGCAAGACGAGATTTAAGACGAGATTTTGTGGATGGTTTAGTCAGTAACCCTACATTATTATAATTTATAAATAGTAACCCAAGTTGTGGTAGTAGTTTAGTCATTTGTTTAGTCGTGGATGTACACTGTATAGTGCAGGGGTAGGGAACCTATGGCTCGCGAGCCAGATGTGGCTCTTTTGATGACTGCATCTGGCTCTCGGCTAAATCTGAGCTGACACTTCTTAACACAATAAGTAATGAATAATTCCACTTGTAATCAGTGTTAAAAATAACGTTAAAAATCTAAAAATGCTCATGCATTTGAATCCATCCATCCTTTTTCCTACCGCACCTGTTCAAGAAGTTGCCTTTAAATGTAAGAAATCATTTATTTATTATTGGTCAGTGTAGGACTAGCCCTCTTGGGGGTTCTTCAACAAGGCCCAAGTGGGCCATTTACACACCTGCCGCTGATTTCGAGGCCGGTCCTGGCAACACCCCGCTTCGCTGCAGACCCGCAGGCCACGCCCCCTCCTAAATTAGCTTAAAAATAACGTTATTACAAAGAATAAGAGACCTATTATACTCAAGAAATGTTGGTCTTAATTAAAAATGCACACTTTTAGTTGTGTTCAGTGTCAAAAATATATTATATGGCTCTTACGTAAATACATTTTAAAATATTTGGCTTCTTGGCTCTCTCAGCCAAAAAAGTTCCCGACCCCTGGTATAGTGGTTAGGGTTGGACTGATTTGAGGGCATATACTCAGTTATATTGTCCCGACTACAAATGAATAGATTTACATAAGTATTTAATCAATTATTTCACACCAAAAACATGTATTTGCGCCCATTGATTTGCAAAATGTGCACCACACATTATTCAAATATATAGCTGGAAGCAATTTGCAAAAAGCGGTTGCACATTTTGCAAATTGCTCACATTGGTATTGTGCTTACAACAAGGCCCCTCAAATTGTTGGGTAATGTGGCCAACACTTGTTGGTAAATGAGGGATTATATGCATCTTATGTAAGAATACTCGCAGATAAAGCCTCTGGTGTGACATTGTTTCACATCAAAATCACTTCTTTTTTAAAAATTCAGCTTTGTAGTTGTGTGAAAACAACTTAAAAGCACAGTTAGAACCCCCTTCTTCTGGTTTAAATGTAACTTAAAGATATTGGGTTTCACGCTTTGAGTCACTAGAGAAAAGCGCTATATAAATATAATTCACTTCACTCTTTTAAGTGGCCTATCCGTCAACTTGAACGTAAAGGAGCATCCTGATTTACAAGTTTATGTAAAAGTCATGGTTTTGTGGCGAATTAATAAACTTGAATGTAAGGGGAGCATCACCCATGAGCCAGCCGGCCTCACCTTCACTGTCCTGGGCAGAGAGTCGCAGTTATACCGCTGTCTCTGCTGGTCGTTGCTTCCCCGCAGTGAACGTCGGTACCACAGAGAGGTTCTCTTCCCCGGCGAAGGCTCCGCGGGGTTCCGCTCCACGCCGGCCTTCGGCGGCGGACGTCCACCGGGGTTCATGGTGTCGGTGGACTATATCGATAAAAGGCCGCGGCCTCAAAGCATCTTCTTTTCCCGCCCAAGCAGGCAAGTCTGACGGCCTCTTGTCGGCGTGCGCGTGTGCGCGGCGCGAGCACACGCTTCAAGGCGGAAGTAGACATCACGTGACGTTTGCGGTGATTGTGCACCTGCACATCACCACCTCACTCGCCCCCCCCCAAAAATAACATTTATTTCAAATCTTTTCTTTTCTACAGTCCTACAAGTATAAGTACAAACATTTTTATTACACCCCCCTGCCTTTGTTCCACTAATAAATATTGTTAATATTAGCAATAATATTGACGTTGTTGTTAGCATTAGCATTAAAGGCCTACTGAAATGAGATGTTCTTCTTTAAACGGGGATAGCAGGTCCATTCTATGTGTCATACTTGATCATTTCGCGATATTGCCATATTTTTGCTGAAAGGATTTAGTAGAGAACATCGACGATAAAGTTCGCAACTTTTGGTCGCTTATCAAAAAGCCTTGCATGTACCGGAAGTAGCAGACGATGTGCGCGTGACATCACGGGTTGTGGAGCTCCTCACATCTGAACATTGTTTACAATCATGGCCACCAGCAGCGAGGGCGATTCGGACCGAGAAAGAGACGATTTCCCCATTAATTTGAGCGAGGATGAAAGATTCGTGGATGAGGATAGTGAGAGTGAAGGACATTTTTTTTAAAAATTACAGGGCAGTGGGAGCGATTCAGATGTTATTAGACACATTTACTAGGATAATTCTGGAAAATCCTTTATCTGCTTATTGTGTTACTAGTGTTTTAGTGAGATTATATGGTCGTAACTGAAAGTCGGAGGGGTGTGGCGACCGCCAGTGTCTCTGAGGGAAGCCACGTTTCTCGACGAGTCGAAGCAAAGGCAGCCGGTCGGGCCGGGCTGAGCTTTTTTTCCCCCTCCTCCACGGTGGATGCATCCCACGTTCGGGGGCGGCCGGTCGGAGGAGGCAAGAGAGTCCGCAGCTGCCTCTTTGACAGGTGCACGAGGAACGACGCCAGCTCCGCTCATGTCTACGGTAAGAGCCGACTTATTACCACAATTTTCTCACCAAAACCTGGCGTTTGGCATGTGGTAGAGAACCATGTTCGCTTGACCGCTCTGTTCCGTAGTAAAGCTTCATCTTCGGGAATGTAAACAAGGAAACACCGGCTGTGTTTGTGTTGCTAAAGGCAGCTGCAATACACCACTTCCCACCTACATCTTTCTTCTTTGACGTCTCCATTATTAATTGAACAAATTGGAAAAGATTCAGCAACACAGATTATTATTAAAGCAGACAATTTATAGCTGGGATCGGGCTGGAACAAAATGTCCGCTAAAATCGGTGACGTCACGCGTCATCATTCAGCGACGTTTTCAACAGGATACTTCGCGGGAAATTCAAAATTGCAATTTAGTAAACTAAAAAGGACGTATTGGCATGTGTTGCAATGTTAATATTTCATCATTGATATATAAACTATCAGACTGCGTGGTCGGTAGTGGGTTTTAGTAGGCCTTTAACATTAGCATTAGTGTACCGTGAGCTACAGTCTGGTGTGCTGTGGGAGATTATCTAATTTCATCTAATTGGGTTAAAAAATATTTTTTACAAACCAGTAATTATAATACTCAAATAATGTGCCGTTGTTGAGAGTCTGTACAATTTAGAGCTCGGCAGAGTAACCGTGTAATACTGTTCTATATCAGTAGGTGGCAGCAGGTAGCTAATTGCTTTGTAGATGTCGGAAACAGGCAGCACAGTGGAAGAGGGGTTAGTGCGTCCACCTCACAACACGAAGGTCCTGAGTAGTCCTGGGCTCGAGATCTTTCTGTGTGGAGTTTGCATGTCCTCCCCGTGAATGCGTGGGTTCCCTTCGGGTACTCCGGCTTCCTCCCACCTCCAAAGACATGCACCTGGGGATAGGTTGATTGGCAACACTAAATTGGCCCTAGTGTGTTAATGTTGTCTGTCTATCTGTGTTGGCCCTGCGATGAGGTGGCGACTTGTCCATATGTATATATATATATATATATATATATATATATATATATATATATATATATATATATATATATATATATATACACACACACACACACACACACAGTGGGGCAAAAAAGTATTTAGTCAGCCATAGATTGTGCAAGTTCTCCCACTTAAAATGATGACAGAAGTCTGTCATTTTCATCATAGGTACACTTCAACTGTGAGAGACAGAATGTGAAAAAAAAAATCCAGAAATTCACATTGTAGGAATTTTAAATAATTTATTCGTAAAATATGGTGGAAAATAAGTATTTGGTCAACCATTCAAAGCTCTCACTGATGGAAGGAGGTTTTGGCTCAAAATCTCACGATACATGGCCCCATTCATTCTTTCCTTAACACGGATCAATCGTCCTGTCCCCTTAGCAGAAAAACAGCCCCAAAGCATGATGTTTCCACCCCCATGCTTCACAGAAGGTATGGTGTTCTTGGGATGCAACTCAGTATTCTTCTTCCTCCAAACACGATGAGTTGAGTTTATACCAAAATGGATACATGGATGATACAGCAGAGGATTGGGAGAATGTCATGTGGTCAGATGAAACCAAAATAGAACTTTTTGGTACAAACCATACAGGTTTTGGAGCAACATATGTTGTCATCCAAACAACGTTATCATGGACGCCCCTGCTTATTTCAGCAAGACAAGTGTTAGAACAGCGTGGCTTTGTAAAAAAAGAGTGCGGGTACTTTCCTGGCCCGTCTGCAGTCCAGACCTGTCTCCCATCGAAAATGTGTGGTGCATTATGAAGCGTAAAATACGACAGCGGAGACCCCGGACTGTTGAACGACTGAAGCTCTACATAAAACAAGAATGTGAAAGAAATCCACTTTCAGAGCTTCAACAATTAGTTTCCTCAGTTCCCAAACGTTTATTGAGTGTTGTTTAAAGAAAAAGTGATGTAACACAGTGGTGAACATGCCCTTTCCCAACTACTTTGGCAAGTGTAGCAGCCATGAAATTCTAAGTTAGTTATTATTTGCAAAAAAAAAAAAAAAAGTTTATGAGTTTGAACATCAAATATCTTGTCTTTGTAGTGCATTCAACTGAATATGGGTTGAAAAGGATTTGCAAATCATTGTATTCCGTTTATATTTACATCCAACACAATTTCCCAACTCATATGGAAACGGGGTTTGTAATTTTCCAGAGAGAACTCTCCTGAAGTATCTATCTAAAGTATATCCAAGTTTCATTACCATTGTATTGTTCCTGTTTGGTTGCTGAAATGTGAGGGGAGTTTACTCAAACCTACCTGGAGTGTTGTTTCGTTGTTTGGTCTATGCATGGTGCAATTTTATGTGTGCAATGTGTATCGATTATTACTCATTTTTGTCGTGTTTTACTTGTGTAGAAATTGTGCCCTTGAAGTGGCAGCTTGTTGCATCAGCTTTGTGCTCTTTAATGGGGTTTTTGATGTCCTTTGTGCCCTTTAATGTTTCCCTCTTGTCATGTTTTTTTTTATTTTTTTGTGGACTTTTTGAACCTGCACTGCAACCACATAATTTCCCCATTGTTGGATGACTAAATTCTATCCTATTCTATCTTATCGTATACTATTCATTTTGCTTGGTAGTGTGTGTCTTACTTGGAAAAGCTGACTTAAATACTGTCTTACGATCATAACTGGAGGACAATATGTTCAGAGAATAAAATTAAGGGATTGGATACAGTACATTACATTACCATTTTAACACAAACATAACAATTTTATATTGACCGATCAACAGCTATACAAATAAATGACCAGTATTCTCTCCAGTTGAGAAGATAAACACATGAGGCCAACAGTTAACACAGTGTAATTATCAAATAAAATCAGAATACTTACAAGTCGGATACCATCCATCATCCATCCATCATCTTCCGCTTATCCGAGGTCGGGTCGCGGGGGCAACAGCCTAAGCAGGGAAACCCAGACTTCCCTCTCCCCAGTAACTTCGTCTAGCTCTTCCCGGGGGATACCGAGGCGTTCCCAGGCCAGCCGGGAGACATAGTCTTCCCAACGTGTCCTGGGTCTTCCCCGTGGCCTCCTACCGGTTGGACGTGCCCTAAACACCTCCCTAGGGAGGCGTTCGGGTGGCATCCTGACCAGATGCCCGAACCACCTCATCTGGCTCCTCTCGATGTGGAGGAGCAGCGGCTTTACTTTGAGTTCCTCCCGGATGGCAGAGCTTCTCACCCTATCTCTAAGGGAGAGCCCCGCCACACGACGGAGGAAACTCATTTCGGCCGCTTGTACCCGTGATCTTATCCTTTCGGTCATGACCCAAAGCTCATGACCATAGGTGAGGATGGGAACGTAGATCGACCGGTAAATTGAGAGCTTTGCCTTCCGGCTCAGCTCCTTCTTCACCACAACGAATCGGTACAACATCCGCATTACTGAAGACGCCGCACCGATCCGCCTGTCGATCTCACGATCCACTCTTCCCTCACTCGTGAACAAGACTCCTAGGTACTTGAACTCCTCCACTTGGGGCAGGGTCTCCTCCCCAACCCGGAGATGGCACTCCACCCTTTTCCGGGCGAGAACCATGGACTCGGACTTGGAGGTGCTGATTCTCATTCCGGTCGCTTCACACTCGGCTGCGAACCGATCCAGTGAGAGCTGAAGATCCCGGTCAGATGAAGCCATCAGGACCACATCATCTGCAAAAAGCAGAAACCTAATCCTGCGGTCACCAAACCGGAACCCCTCAACGCCTTGACTGCGCCTAGAAATTCTGTCCATAAAAGTTATGAACAGAATCGGTGACAAAGGACAGCCTTGGCGGAGTCCAACCCTCACTGGAAATGTGTTCGACTTACTGCCGGCAATGCGAACCAAGCTCTGGCACTGATCGTACAGGGAACGGACCGCCACAATAAGACAGTCCGGTACCCCATACTCTCTGAGCACTCCCCACAGGACTTCCCGAGGGACACGGTCGAATGCCCTCTCCAAGTCCACAAAGCACATGTAGACTGGTTGGGCAAACTCCCATGCACCCTCAAGAACCCTGCCGAGAGTATAGAGCTGGTCCACAGTTCCAAGACCAGGACGAAAACCACACTGTTCCTCCTGAATCCGAAGTTCGACTATCCGACGTAGCCTCCTCTCCAGTACACCTGAATAAACCTTACCGGGAAGGCTGAGGAGTGTGATCAAGTCGGATACAACGTATACTAATACAGCTACAGTACTTTCATTTATTAAAAATCAACAATACGCATACATATATGTCTATATGCGCGTTTTAAAATACTTTTTTTTCCATTGATCTCATTGTCTTATATTTGAGAATGCACGGTCTGCTGGGAAACTAAAAAGCTAGGTGTCAGTCATTCAACTTCAGAAGGTTATCTTTCTTTTTCTTGCGGTCTTAGCCATTACACGCACCGGGTGTCGGGGGCGAGGGAAGCATGACGACGCGCCTCCACACTTCCTGTACACTTAAGAAGATTTAAGCAGTACTTCTTTTCATGTCGTGGTATGGAAACGATCAAACGGAGAGATACTTGATTAAATTCCTGGGCTCGTTCTGATCACAGAAAAACACGTTCAATTATTTTAGAGAACACACTCAATGTACTTAAAGGGGAACTGCACTTTTTTTAGTTTGGCATTTAGCATATTTACAATTATTATGAGAGACATTAAGACAAGTCTTTTTTTTTTTGGATTTTATGCTTGAAAATTGCGGCTAATGGGAGTCACTGTTGTAGCCTTCCAAGCCCTTTTTAAACCCTCCAGCAACATTTTATATACACATTTCAAGTCTATATATAATGTAGTAACAGACACGTTCATAACATAATGTAATATGTTCAATATTTACTGTATTTTGTTCATTTATGCATTACCATTTATTCTCATTCCGTAGCAACGCACTTCTGACGTCCGGCAAAAAATGTGTGTTCCTACGTCCAGAATCAGCAACAAATGTGTGTTCCTACTTCCGAATTTATTATAGGAACAAGCTTAAAAAGTAGATGTGTTTCTGTCAGGGGGGTTTATCTGAGAAACAGCTTGGATGATTCCTAAAGAGGTTCCAGTTCCATTCACACATTTAAAAAACACTTTAAGACCAATGTCTTGGAAAAATATATCACTCTTGTCACGACTTGGACTATGGGATATTTTGTTTATCCAACGAAAAGGATGATTGGCACGAGCTAGGTGTGAATGAAGGTACATTTTTATTTAAATTCTAACAAAACTACAAAAAGGCAAACAAATGGCGCGCACAATGGCGGAGAACAAACTTGACTACTCAAAACAAAAACAGCACAATGGCGTGACTAGATACAAAAACCAAACTAAACAACTGAGACGTAACAAAACCAAAAACTTACTTGACAAGAGCATGAGGAAAAAAGCATGGCTTGGCTTGAAGGTGTTGAGGAATACGGAGGTATGTAAAGTTGCCAGGACGAAGAACAGAAACAGAATGGCTTAAATAGCAGTGACATAATCAGTGATGGAACAGGTGTGTGACATGACAGCTGAAACTAATGAGTTGGCATGGTAACGAAAACAAACCAGGAAATGCAAAACAGGAAACAAGTGTCCAAAAAACATGACCAAAACAAGACATGATCCATAGGCTTTGATTGATTGATTGATTGATACTTTTATTAGTAGATTGCACAGTTCAGTACATATTCCGTACAATTGACCACTAAATGTTAAAACTCCAATAAGTTTTTCAACTTGTTTAAGTCGGGGTCCACAACTCTTGAATCAACACAGATTACAAACTAAATGTGGCATGTAAATAATAATGGAAGTATAACTGTTTGTATATAGTATATAATTGGTTCAAAGGTTTAACTAACACACGTACAAGGATATTTCAAATGTCTTTACTGTGTATATAGTTGAACAGTGTTTATGTTGTGTGCAAGGTGTGTTTAAAATATGTTGTGCAAAGGAAATTTCATAGTTTTTGGAAGCTCATCTTGTATTTGACGTTGTTTATAGGGTTAGGCGCAATAAGTTTTCAACTTCCGCCTAAACCCTTTCGGTCTGCAACATTTTTATTTTATGAATGTACAACTGTTTATTCTGTTGACTACTGACCGAAGAAATTATAAATTAAACTAAACTAAAAACAAATGCAAGGGTGTCCTGATCGAGGCTGACTTGGTAACAGACAACAAAGACGACGAATGAGGATTCACAACCTTATATTTTTGAAGCTGAATATACAGAGGATGGACTTATGGTCAAAGAAGCGAGCAATAAGAAGAGGCCGAAATGTAGGTCCAGACGCAAGCCGAGAGAGTTAGGTCGGCGTAAATGTAGGACTTGGGAGTAAAGCTATCCCAATATGAATGGAGTGCCTACCCAAACTAAACTGGAAAAAAAAAATGTCCCTGGCCATCTGGACCTAACAGACAACCATCCATCGAGTAAGCCACTATATTATTGATCGTGATACATGCAGCACGTCATGCTTGTTAGTACAACTACAGTACATACCCTGTCAAGCTAGCTGTGTACAAACAAAACATGAAAGTGGGCTAATACTTAACAGATATTGTAATATGATTGTTTATGTCCTTCATTCCGGACAGGATTGGTGTCGTATCGCTTTGTGTGGTGCATTGCAAACTCAAAAGCCAATCAGCTACTGATGCTGTAGCATGGCGACCTGTTACTACACTAGAAGAAAGTTCCTCAGTGTTCGCTCTTACAATAACAATGTTGCTACAGCTTGGTTATTATACAGGTTACAGAATGTAAATGAAGTATTGTTGCCGGTTTTTGGATGGCAATTTTTTAAAAGTAATTTAGAGGCAGAAATGGATTTCTTGTCTCTAATGATTGTCAATGATAAGCAATGTTGCAAAAAAAAAAATGCAATTCCTCTTTAAATGTGATGCATCAGATACTACACAAATAACCTTAAATAATAAGTTGAGCATGACTATGAATGAGAGTTTGTCAACCCGAAAAAAGACTCAAGCCACATTTTGCCTCATTTTGACTCAACCAGTAAGACACTGACGTACTGACAACGGCTGAAGTATTTCTTCTGCCTAACAGACACTTTCACTTCATCAGAATTGACAAACTTAAGCTGAGAATGAGTCAGTTTATGAGGATTAATAACCACATTCACACATTACCATACTTGCCAACCTTGAGACCTCCGATGTCGGAAAGTGGGTGGTGGGGCGGCGTGGTTGGGGGCGTGGTTGGGGCGGGGGCGTAGTTAAGAGGGGTGGCGTATAATTCATCAACTCGAGTATTTCATATATATATATAAATATATATGTATGAAATACTTGACTTTAAGTAAATTCTAGCTATATATATTCATTTTATTATATATATATATAAATAAAATAAATAGTTAATTTAAGACGGCACCTGTCAAATACACAGTAATAAAAACACAGTTGTTCTACTAACTGTACTGTGCTTGCTGGTTACTAAAAAAACAACAACAACACTTACCTTTCACTATTTGAGTAACCTTTGTTCTGCCATTTGTGTATTGGCGAGCGATCTCCGAATCCGGGAACATCCTTCACGGATTTGTACTGAATAAAATAGTGTCGCGTCCCGGAAGAGTTGGTACTGCTGGGAATTCTGGGTATTTGTGTTGTGGTGCAAATATTCTCCCGAAATGTGTTTGTCATTGTGGTTTCAGAATACGGCACATATTTATGACAGTTTAGGCGTTGTTTAAACGGCCACCCTTAGTGTGACGTGTATGGCTGCTGACTAAGAATGCCCTTCATTCACTTATTAATAGTATGATCAAATCAACATGAACATTAAAATTGACTATGACTATACACAATGACGGCTTTTCTTGACATCTTGAACTTAAGCAAAAACAAAAGCTTTGAAGTGGGTAAGCTCAATCAGAGTTGTTCTGAGTTTTGAGGAGAAAAAAGTATTAAAAGTTCACCTTATAGTCTGGAAAATGCGGTACCCATTCCTGTCTTCAGATGGTGGACTGTGTTTCCCATGCTTCTGTAAGTTCATCAGTAGAAGCATTTAAGTCTCATCTTAAAACTCATCTGTATACTCTAGCCTTTAAATAGACCTCCTTTTTAGACCAGTTGATCTGCCGCTTCTTTTCTTTCTCCTATGTCCCTCCCTTGTGGAGGGGGTCCGGTCCGATGACCATGGATGAAGTACTGACTGTCCAGAGTCGAGACCCAGGATGGACCGCTCGTCGGGACCCAGGATGGACCGCTCGCCTGTATCGGTTGGGGACATCTCTACGCTGCTGATCCGCTTGAGATGGTTTCCTGTGGACGGGACTCTCACTGCTGTCTTGGAGCCACTATGGATTGAACTTTCACAGTATCATGTTAGACCCGCTCAACATCCATTGCTTTCGGTCCCCTAGAGGGGGGGGGTTGCCCACATCTGAGGTCCTCTCCAAGGTTTCTCATGGTCAGCATTGTCACTGGCGTCCCACTGGATGTGAATTCTCCCTGCCCACTGGGTGTGAGTTTTCCTTGCCCTTTTGTGGGTTCTTCCGAGGATGTTGTAGTCGTAATGATTTGTGCAGTCCTTTGAGACATTTGTGATTTGGGGCTATATAAATAAACATTGATTGATTGATTGATCACTAACTTGGCACACCACTGTGACTTGCACACTCGGGTGGGATGGCCTTCTCTGTCCACTAGGGGACAGTGTCATTGGTACACATTTATTTACAAGGTTCTTCTGGGACTATTGCTTGATTACATTTGTACATTGATTTCCCAGAAAAGTACAAACTGAGATCCAAAATAGAATACATTATATATATTCATTAATATATTACTTTAATTTAACAATTAATTAAAAAAATAATTATTGCACTTATTTTAATTTAATATAACAGCCTGTTCAGTGGCCTTGTGGTTAGAGTGTCCGCCCTGAGATTGGTAGGTCGTGAGTAAAAACCCCGGCCGAGTCATACCAAAGACTATAAAAATGGGACCCTTTACCTTCCCTGCTTGGCATTCAGCATCAAGGAGTTGGAATTGGGGGTTAAAGCACCAAAAATGATTCCCGAGCGCGGCCACCACTGCTGCTCACTGCTCCCCTCACCTCCCAGGGGACTGGAACTGTCATGATCTGTAGGGTCTAGATCATGTTTAGTTATGTTCTGTTAAGATTTGGACTCCATTAGTTCCTGTTTTTGTGCACTCTTGTTTGTTTTAGTTTCCATGACGACTCATTAGTTCCACCTGCCTCATGTGTTCGGGTCACGCACCTGCTCTAATCATAGACTATTATTTAAGCCTGTTTTGCCAGTTTGTCGTCCTGGCAACATTGCTAGTTTTCATACGATACCATAGTTCTTGCTGCCTTTTTCACGCTACTCTGTATTGATCGTTTCATGCCATAGTTCATGCTGCTCATTTTCATGCCACACTAAGTCTTGTTTGTTCCATGCCATAGTCCATGTTAAGTGTTTAACTTCTATGTTTACTGCGTTAAGTTTTTTTTGGTTTGTTAGCTTCTCGTGTGAACGGCACGCTCTTAAAATAAATATGTTCCTACCTGTCGATCGACAGGCGGATTGGTGCGGCGTCTTCAGTAATGCGGACGCTGTATCGATCCGTTGTGGGGAAGAAGGAGCTGTGCCGGAAGGCAAAGCTCTCAATTTACCGGTCGATCTACGTTCCCATCCTCACCTTTGGTCTTGAGCTTTGGGTCATGACCGAAAGGACAAGATCACGGGTACAAGCGGCCGAAATGAGTTTCCTGTCTCTCCCTTAGAGATAGGGTGAGAAGCTCCTCCATCCGGGAGGAACTCAAAGTAAAGCCGCTGCTCCTCCACATGGAGAGGAGCCAGATGAGGTGGTTCGGGCATCTGGTCAGGATGCCACCTGAACGCCTCCCTAGAAAGGTTTTTCGGGCACGTCCGACCGGTAGGAGGCCACGGGGAAGACTCAGGACACGTTGGGAAGACTATGTCTCCCGGCTGGCCTGGGAATCCCCCGGGAAGAGCTGGACGAAGTGACTGTGGAGAGGAGAGCCTGGGCTTCCCTGCTTAGGCTGCTGCCCCTGCGACCCGACCTCGGATAAGCGGAAGAAGATGGATGGATGTTCCTACCTTCACACCTTGTCCGGAATAGTCCGTTTGCGTCCTGGGAGAACAATCCTCGCAGTAAGCTGCATAAACCCCCACGTCATGACAGGAACAAGGAGACGGGTCAAGTGCAGAGGGTCATTTCACCACACCTAGTGTGTGTATGACTACCAGTGGTACTTAAAACTTAACTTTTAATTTTTTTTCACATAAAAAACCCACCAATCCTTGTTCAT